>NW_027451360.1:0-15683 GCF_964194025.1 Convolutriloba macropyga
TGGAACGCACGTGCCATATCTGTACATAATGATTTACTAAGTAATGGGACGTGCTCTGTGCTGGGGACGGCGAAAACGGAAGAGATTTGAATATTGTATGATTTGGATATTTTACAAAGTATATATATGATTAGTTACAAGTTTCATTCTTTATGAGATTTGGGAGGAGGAACCTGGTGGCACAGAATACATTTTTTGGATATGGGGGAGGCAAATTCAGAAATCCTCTTCCGTTCGCTCGTTTACTAAATGTGATTTTCAAATCGTTCTAAGCCCAGCGCACTGGAATATCAGACTATTGGAAATCATTATCTGTCAACAGCTGTTGAGAAACAGCTAAAAGTTGGCTACCAAAAATAAAATGCTTGTTAAAAATTTCTTATCAATGAAAGAGGGCTTGCATTATGAAAAAAGATCTTTTTCTTTTGTGTCCCCCGTCCCCCAAATATATAGCACTTACCCTCAAAAATGTAGCCCAAAAAATAGCTCGTGGCATTGCATTTGAATTCATTGCAAGAAGATAAGATTGCACGTGCACCTGGGGGCGCAAAAAATATGCACTCATTAAGCTTGGGTGTCAGAACGGAAAAGTTCGAAAATCTAACCTCGTTCAAATTTTTACGAAGTATAAAATCAGTTTTTGACGTGATGTTACACTGATTTGTAATGATATTTCGCAAAAAAAGTGTTACTTTAAAGCTCGCCTACAGCCGTGGCTTTGGATTAATAGAAGTTTGAGATGAAATTGATGCGGTGTCCTCCAGATAAACAAAAGTAATTTAGATGAATTCCAACCACTGTTTCGCATAAAAAAACGAGGTATCAGATATTGATTTTTTTTCTTTTTAACAATGTTTATGTTCGGAAAAGGTTAATTGTTTGAAAACAAAATGAAATTTTTAGTGAACTGTTTCTTACAGACTGTCAGCTTTGATGTTAAGCTTGATAATTGGGTGTAGTCAAATAATCTAGGAAGCCTTGTCCATCTATATTCTGCATTATCTATGATTAGGTGGCATCAATAGTGTCAAAATGTTTACTATTTTGTAACACAAGTTGGGGTGATGACATCATTTCTTTATTTTTTTTTCAAAAGTAGATTGGGCTTACTTCTTTGATGTTCAGTATAATTGAAATAACCAATTGCTTTGCACAAAAACTTCAAGCCGTTTTTTTTAAAAAGAAACAACAATAAATTTCTGCTCTAACGGCGCTGGAATTGATTTGTTTATTATAGGTCAAAAGTCATAGATCATATTGGTGAACAGATTTCTTTACTTGATTCAATATACAATGTAATTTATAGATAACCTAAGTTGAAAATTCAATGAGCACCATTCGCAGAAGGCATAGTCTATGAATCGAGGGCTATTCATTAAAGGCAGCTCATATTAGGAAAAATTTTGAAGTGTTACGTGGAACAGCTTGGAGACAGTTAGATCTGCTGGCTTTTAATCAGTAGGCGATCGGGATGTTTCCCAATTATTTAAAAATGAACTCTGCGGAGTCCTTCCGAAAAAAAAGAAAATGCAAGTTGCTAACTACCAAAAAATTGTGCCTAATGTCTGATTTCAAGCATAGGAACTTACGGCATTGTAAATGCTGGCACTACATATATTGGGCTTCTTAACCCTTTCACTCACTTTCGCTCGAGTTGTTTGTTATGAGAACGATTTAAGTGGCGCTGGCGATCACGGGATAAAAGAAAATTTTACACCGCAGAAGAGGTGCCCCTAATTAAAAAAGGTTTAAATCAAAAAACTTAAAAACTTTGTAAATAAGCAGATCACCTCAAATAATTTGATAGATTCACAAGTAGGTATTTTAACACTTGAGCCTGAAGCACAGGCAAAAAGCAAAAAAAATGCAAGACCACCTAAAACCATATTGAAATGCCCTTCATTTTTCAAATAACTGAGTTTGTACACAATAACTCTTTTTTTCTTCTACAATCAAGTTAGAAGGAAACTAATTTTAGCTCACTTTAGGTGACTCTAATTAGGTCATTGAGAGCTTCTAATTTTAATCAAAAACTATTGCTTGTCGCGATGTTAATCCATGGCTTTGAATTGCAATTTCATGCTACCTAGCTTTAAAAAAAAAATTTCGCGTCCTGAAATGAGGACCTTTTAAGGAATGCAATTCGTGGTTTTTTATTTAGAAATTTCTGACGTTTCAACATCTGGCGTTTTGACTTGAGCGTGCTATATGTGCTTAAATACTGAAAAAGAAACTTTGGCGACTTACTGTCCTTGACGCTAGCGCTTGATTGCTAGACAAAAATGACTAATGCTGTGTACCAAAACAATTTTTTTAGGCTCTGATTGTCTACGAGATTCAAAAACTTGAAAAACACATCAATTTTCAACCGATTATTGAAAAATAGGAAAAGTTAGGAATTAGGCTGTTGACTTTCAAGATCTTTTCCCTTTTAAAAGAGTATTGCTGAGGGCAAAATGTTTAATCAAAAAAATTCCTTTAAATGGCTTTATCCGCTTCTTTTCAGCCAATTTTTTGAAGTTGGAAAGCGTCAAAATATTGTCACGTTCTTGTGAGAGTGCTAGATTCAGGACCATTTAGTTACTATAACTTAAATGGAAACTGTGTGACATAGTTCCAATGTTTTCTTGCTGCAGTGCATAATGCTATATGGCTCGTAGTTCTTCAATTAAATCTGAAATGAGGGGATTTCACAGGCAAAAATGCTGTTAATAAGTAAAATAAACGGACAAAAATTACTTCTTAGGTCTTGCTGGTTTCAGTTTACAAGCAAAAGCTCTCTCAAAAACTCATCAGTGAGCGTCAGTAAAAAGAGTGTGGACAACCCAGCACCTGAGGCATGGTTCAATTTTATAGCGGCTACATCGGATTTGGACATCTTCCGTTTATGAGGTTAGGGTATAGCCTTGAGCCCTAAACTTGTATTAAGTTATATTATTATTAGTATTAACTATATATAACTATAGTATTAACTAGTATAACTAACTTAGCATAACTAATAGTATTAACTAATATAACTAACTTCTTGTGTAAAAACTGGGTACGGCCAATTGCCTGTATTGAGAGTTTGGTTATAGCCGACTATATGTTTAGAGGACCGAAGAGCAAAAGTGACAATTTTGATGGAGTACTGAGGTTATTTTAGAAAAAAATGGTGAAACTCGATCAGTTTTTGTTCCAATATAATAATTTTTCATTTCTGCTTGTCTGCGAATGCACAAGTGATAAAAGGTTGGTCGTTTTTGACAGTTCAAAAGGCCGTTTTTAAGTAAAATAAAAGAAAAATTATTTTGTTAAAGTCTTGCTGGCTTCAGTTTACTGTCAGAAGCTCTCCCACAATACGATGTTTAGAGTTCTCGACGAAAATCAAAATCGACTCTAAAATAGCATTTTTTAAAATTCATATGCTTTTTGCGTCCCTGCATAGGAATCATAAATAATGACTATTGAGAATTGAACGAATTGGCCGAGAGCAATTAAAGTTTTTATCAATTTTACTCTAAAATGTAGCTGCCCTAAAAATCTAGTTTCATCAAAACAAGAGAACCAATTTTTTGTTGATCATTGAAAGAAATCAACATTTTGCCGCCACTAGACTCATTAATACATTTCTGAGTCAAGGTATATCCTGTAAAAATGGCCTCAAAATGTTGCTGAGAATCTTTTTCTTCTAAAAATTAATTCACAGCAAGCGAGCGTCGTTCAGTGAGATTGTTACAGGGTTCTGGAAACAAATCATTCCATGCAAGTATTTTCTAGGAGAAAACGGCTTTCAAAAGCTCTCATAGATTTAAGGGAAAATTAATCTTGCAAAACAGCCACAAATTTGTGTCGAATAAGCAGGAAGGATAATGCTACGGAAATTGAGCGCTCATGTAGGACTCCATATCAGGAGATTTTGACTTGAGGTCCAAGAACAGTTTTATCTATGTGAACAGTCTTTAACGCCGGAGAGCGGATTGAATTTTCAGAAGATGAAATTTTTTTCGTATCTTTTATGAATACACTTCTAATGATCAGGCGCATATGTGCCTTGTCTTGGCTACGACAATAAAATTTGAATTCATTTTAATCACAAAACCTTGCTCTAGGTCTTCATGCATTTTCTGGCTCATGAATTGGTTTTGGTATAGCGAACCCGTGATAGCAGTTTGCCTTCTTCCTGGAAAAACAAGATTTAAAACTGTATGATTGCAGAATCTGAAATTTTGGTTTTTATTTGCGGATAAACATCTAATAATCAGGCACAAATGTCTTTTGTCTTGGCTACGGTTTTAATATTTGTTTCAAGAAATCTTTCCAACAAGCTGCCTTCCTCCTAATATTTTAAGCTGATAAGTAACATGCTTCAAGAAATTCTAAAACTTGGATAGTCAGAAAATACTGATAGCATACTTATGTTTTCCCATGTCCCCGAATATTGTATATGGTTGTATTGTATATGTCCCCGAATAAGATGGTTGTATTTAATATTGTATCAAAAACTCGCCATTGAATGTTAGTAGTAAATGTGTGGACAATCCAGCAACGGAGGCATGGTGAACTCATGTATCAAGAAAGTTGATAACTTCTACTTCGGATTCCACCCCCCTCCTTTATTAGGATAGGGGATACCCCTGAGCCGACTATTTGTAATAAGTTAAAGTATAACTAATATAAACAATTTATTTTGTGAAATTTGGTCCCGACCAGCTGCTTGTATCAAAAAACGGTTATAGCCGACTATATGTTTAAAGGTCTGAGCTCGCTATTAGTTTCTTCGAGTTTAATGCCAATATGTTTGGTTTAACAAGTAAGTAAGAAGTGATAAAATTGGACGCTCGTTGCATTTGACACTTGGATAGAGCGGAAAATTAAGTCGAACTGAAAAGAGTGCATGAGAGTGAAAGGCGGACAATATAGCATGAAAAACGAATATGAAATTGTAGAATTTGGGGTAAAATTTTGTCCAAAAGTTAAATAGATTTTTAAAAACTAAAAAAAAATTTGGCAGACTAAATACTGCTAATGAATTGTACAATATATTTTTTCGTGATAAATTGCACCTATATTTCTGCATTGCAGAAAATGAGAACCTTGGGTGAAAGAATGTAATAAAATTGTTTTTTCCTAGTCCAAAATGAGTTGAAAAGACAGCTTTTTGTCAAAAATGGTCAAGCATATTTTAGTCAATAACTCTAACCGTTTGAAGTAGTTTTGTAAAAATATTTTGTTTTAGTCTAAACACAGTTCATAAGAACGTTTTGTGGGTTAACAGTTTGTTGAAGCAAACAGTAATGACTAACTGGGTGTTAAATATGTGTTGCTTTTTGTTAATTTTTTATGTCTTTAGTTAAAAAAATCATTATCGTTCAATTTGACACTTGGAGCAAGCAAAAAATTAAATTTAACTGAAAATAGTGCATGCGAGTGAAAAACGGAACAGATAACGGGAAAAATGAATATAAAATTGCAGTTTTCGGGGTGAAAAATTTGTCCAAAATTTAAATAGATTTTCAAACATAAAAAAAGATGGTAAATTAAACAATGTTGAGGAATTGGGCGTATGTTAAATTTTATCTGGTGAAAAATTCTATCTAAAACCCTGTATCGCAAAAAATTGGATTTTTTGGATGTAAGAATGAAGAATAAAATATGTTCTGTCAGTTCAAAATGAGTTGAAAAAAAGCTGTTTATAAGTAAAATAAACATACAAATTTTTCTTCTAAAGTATTGCTGGCTTCACTTTACAAGCGGAAGCTCTTACATAATACAATGCTTAGAGTTCTCGGCCAAAATCAAAATTGAATCTGCTTTCACGTTTTTTAAAGCTCAAATGCTTCTTACGTCCCTGCTCATAGACAATGCTTGATGAGAATTGAACGAAAAAGTCAACAAACTTAAAAGTTTTTATCAAATGTATTCCGAAATTCAGTTCAGCTGCTCATCAATACACGAGAACCTTTTTATAGCATTGAAGAAAATCAACATTTTGACTCCACTACAATTTTTGAGTCAAGGTATATCCTGTGAAATGCGTGCAACTTGTTTTTGGGTAAAAATCATAATGGACCACAAGCAAGCGTCTTTCAAAGAGATTGTTACAAGCATCTCGATACAAATCTTTTCGTGCAATTATGTGCCATAGGAAAACGGCTTCCAAAAGATGTCTTTGTTTAAGAGGAAACTAAATCCTGCAAAGCAGCCAAATAATTGTGTCGAATAAACAGGAAGAACATCACTGCGGAAATTGAGCGCTCAATTGAACACCAGATCGGGAGGTTTGGACCCGAGGTACAAGAGTAGCTTAAACTTAGTAAACAGCCGGCAACGCCACGCAGGGAATTGGGTTTTTCAAAGTTGCAGCCATTTTTCTCAAGAAAAGTATAAAATTTGATTTAATTTTACTTTAGGCAGAAAGCCTTTCTCTGGGTCTTCATGCCTTTTCAGCTAATGAATTGGTTTTAAGATAGCAAATCCGTGATAACAATTTGTCTTTTTTCTGAAAAAACAAGCTCTAAAACTGTATGATTGCAGAATGTGAAATTTTTTTGTATGTTTTACGAATACACTTCTAATAGTCAGGCATATATGTCTTTTGTCTTGGCCGAGAACAAACTGCGTCCTTCTAAATATTTAAGCTAATAAGTAACATGCTTCAAGAAATTGTAAAACTTGGGTAATGACATAAAACTGATTACATGTTTATGTTTCCCATGTCCCCGACATCGAATGTTGTATCAAAAACTCACCAGTGAGTGTCAGTAAAAAAAATGTGGACAACCTAGCACCGGCGTCTTGGGGAACTTATGTTTTAAAAAAGTTTATAGCATCAACTTTAAATTTGTGCTTTCTACTTTTATTAGGATAGGGGATAGCCTTGAGCCGACTACTTGTATTAAGTTAGAGTATATCTATTATAACCAAATTCTTGTGTAGATTTATGGTGGGACAAATTGCATGTATTAAAAATGGTATAAGGACCTGTATATTTTTAAAGACTTAACAACAAAAGTGACAATTTCATGAAATACTGATGTAGTGTAGAAAAAAATTTCGTAAACTCAATCACTTTGTGTTCTAATATAATAATTGTTTTAGTTCCGCGAGTAAGAGACCACACAAGTGGTATTAGGTTCTTCAGTTTTTGTCCATGTTTGATTTAACAAGTAAGTGAGAATATTGCGATAAAATTGGACGCTCGCTGCATTTGACACTTGGAGAGAACAAAAAAAATCGAACTGAAAAGAGTGCATGAGAGTGAGAAAAGGCAGACAATATAGCGTGAAAAACGAATATGAAAATGTAGAATTTGGGTTAAAAATTTTGTCCAAAAGTTAAATAGATTTTTAAAAAATAATAAAAAAATCGGTAGAGTAAATGCTTTTGATGAATTGTGCCCATCTAAAATTTGTTTGGTGATATATTTTATTTAAATTTCAATAAAACAAGAAATGAGAAATTTGGATGTAAGAATGTGATCAAAAACTCTTTCCTAGTTCACAAGGATTTGAAAGGAAAGCTTGTAGTTAAAAAATTGGTCAAACAAATTATTGTCAGTAACTATAACAGCAGGCAATTGTTTGGTAAAAAATATTTTTTCTTGTCTAAACACATTTCACAAGCACGTTCTTTCACTTAACAGTTTGGTGAAACAAACAATAATGACCAACTGAGTGTTAATTATATGCTGCGTATTGTTAATTTGCTATGTCTTTAGGTTAAAAACACCATTAATCCGGGCAAGAATTTGAAGAAATGCACAGTACGCTAAGAAGACGTTGCCGTACTGTACGGCAATTATCATTAAATTTCGTTTTTATTATTTGTGCTGAAATTGTATGTGAAAATAAAAAAAGCAAAAAAATAAAAACAAAAGAGAATAAAAACAAAAAAAACATTTTGAACAATTTCTTTTTACAAAGACCCCTTTGAATTGTTCGCTAATGTTTCACTAAAAAGCCGAGAGAACTGGGTTGGGGCAACTAAACAAACAGGCTAAAATTGAGTTTGAGTTCTTTTTTTAGTATATCTGTGAATTCGACAAAACAAAACTGAAGTACAAAAAAGTGCTCCTAAACAATTTTCTTGGTATTGCCTTCTCTTTTCAATTCAATTCAAAATAAACTCCTTTTCATAAAGTTCCCCTACAAAGTGTTGATCCCAATTAAGGTTAATTTTTTCTCGATGGAAACAAAATTATGACAGAAATGTTGTTCTTTCAACATAATTCTCAGATTTATATCAAAAATTGGTGCTCTAGCAAATGAATTGTTGTTGCCTCATTGAAAAAAAAACAACAAGAACATATAATTTACTCAGCAGCTCTTTAAAAAAAATGGAAGAAATTTGTTTCAACTAAATGATAACTCCTTAAGCTGATGAATTTGACATTCTTCGCTACACAATGAAAACGATACAAGATCTATTCTCCCAAGGAAACGAAATAAACGAGAGCAATACACTGTCTGTGAAGGTGCTCTCAAAGAAGCACGCTGCACGAGGGGAGAAGAGCAAAACAATAACGACAAAAAGTTGCAAATAAAGCAAGCAAAAGTGACGAAGAGAACTTACTCCCTGAATGGTGGAGCTAAAATTTGAGCTCACATCGGAAAAACATCATTACACCCAACAACATCGCTATTTATTATGTCAAAGTATGTCTATTCTTGACCAAACAGTAAAAACAAACATTGCCTCCAGAATCGAACGTTCAATTTTGATTAAGTGCTTGGACCTAATTATCTTTTTATTGCCTCCAGCGATCAACCTCCTGAGTTTATCCAATGGACAACACACAAATCTTCAAGATATCTTCAGTATACCTTCAGTATACCTAGTAAACCTTGTCTCTGTACTTGTTTCAAACCAATTATTTATACTAACGCAGTGGAGATGTTTTTCTTTGAAAAAACTATGAATAGAGTCAAAGAAGTGGTGAACTACATAACGTTGGATGTGTGCGACTAGTTCTAAGGTTTTCTTGGATTGTTGCCATCGTTATTATCAACTTTTGTACTGATTCCTTATAGAAAATTTCCTCAAGTCTCCAGCCTCTTTTTCCAGCTGTAGCTAAATAAAACATCTGTGTCGCAATAAAGAGCCAGTGTTATCAGAAGAGTTGTCTCGTTTACAAAGCATCATCTGCTATTGTCATTTTTCTAACATAGAGATGAGCTTCTTTTTTATTTTTCGTTGTTTGCACGATTCAGAAATTACAGAAAAATAATTTGTAGCTTTTCTGAATGAAATTTGCAGAGTGTCACTTCTAAGTAAGCTTTGAGTTAGCTACTACATCCTCTCTGCCGCTAAGTTGGTACCGCCAGTCTTTGAAAATTCATCCTCCTTATGTTATCCCTTGCAAATTAGGCATGTATTTTGTGCTGATGAGAAGTCAGTTTGAATTAGATCCTTATGCGCAAAATTTCATTTGGTGCTTGATTAGTTAACACCATTTGCGGATAAGGTGCTTTCGAAAAATCGAACGTTCAATGCATTGTTGCTAAAACGTAAATTATTTGTACTTGCAGCGTCAGTGCTTGTCCTTAGAACAACATCTTAAAACTTGGGGACAATTTGCGTTTGATTTTACGGATAAGCTTTTGTTGATCTATGAAAATTTTTGTCAGCCATAGCTCAAATATTTTACCGTCCGGTATTTATGTTTGCTCCAGTAAATGCCCTATTATGAGCAACAAACTGAGGCTGTTCTTCAGAAAAAATAAAATGTGATATGTGTGCTCTCTGTGGGCAGTAAATTAGTAATCACTTTCAGCATCAGAAAAAAACTTGGACCAACTTATTGCCGAAGGCTTCCTCTTACGAACAAATTCAGTTATTTGTTCACGGTAACACACTTGTTTTCTTGCGTAGTCAATTCTTGTACGGTCGGTTTTTTGCACAGTCGACATTATTGCCTAATTTGGAGATTTTCGGTTGTAAAAACTTCTAAGAGATCAGTAGCCGCTTGAACCTTCATTTCACGTCTAATCTTTATGCAGCAAGAAGGAAATTTTCATGCAATCGGCAATGCGGCTCTGTCAGTACCTACTGTTAAGATCACAAAACCACTGCCTCGGTAGCAATAGTGTCCTGAAAAACTTGATGAGACTGATTGCTGTTGATAGTAGGCTTCCATATAGTCACATTTTTGAAACTTCAAAAACCAATATAAACTTTCTTGTTCAACTGAACGGAACTAAGTGCACTGTAAAGTTCAATTGTCCGGGATTTCCTCGACTTTTTTGTAAACCAGGCTGCTCAAAACATATTAGTGTGTTGGCTCTAACTCGCAGGGTTTACCATTCTTCGGTCGTTGTTTTGAATCAAAGACTCGTCTTCCTATTTTTGCTCAACGTAAATTTAATGTAATGGTTAACGTAAATAGTAATCAATCGCTTCCCTGCAGATAGATCCAACGAATAAACACCGCCAAGATTTTTTCTTCGTCCAATGACATGATCAGATTTACAAAGCTGTCCACTAATCTGTATCAAATATAAAAACCAGACTCAACATGATCAACATTGAAAACTAGTATGCTTGAATTTTTTGTTATGAGCTTGAGTTTCCGTTAGTTTTTACCAGAGGAGGGAAAAACAGCTCCATATATTTTTATTATTTTAATAGTCAAAATGAAATAATCCGGTAGCTGCTTTTGAGGATTTCAAAAGATGGTCCAATTTTTAAAAGGAACCACTTCTAATGATAGCTATTCTCCCTCCCTATGGTCTGAAGACATCATTCAACGGAATAATTTGCTAAAAATTTGTAGGTCTTTAGAAGAAGATATCTTTTAATCGTTTTTAATCGCGTGAATTTTTTGAGGAGAAGATGAAAAGTACATCTGTGTTGCAATGAACAGCGAGTTTTATCAGAAGAGATGTCTCGTTGACAAATGGTGATCTGTTATTGTCATTTTTCTAACATACAGATGAGCTTCTTTCTTATTTTTCATTGTTCGCTCGATTCAGAAATTACAGAAAAAATACTTGTAGCTTTTCTGAATGAAAATTGCAGAGTGCCACTTCTAAGTAAGATTTGAGTTAGCTGCTACAGCCTCTCTGGCCGCTAGGTTGCTACCGCCAGTCTTTGACAATTCATCCCCTTAATGTTATCCCATGCAAACTAGCCATGTATTTTTTTGCTGATGAGAAGTCAGTTTGATTTAGATCCTTATACGCAAAATTTCATTTGGTGCTTGATTAGTTAACACCATTTGCGGATAAGGTGCTTTCTGAAAATCGAAAGTTCAATGCATTGTTGCTAAAACGTATATTATTTGTACTTGCAGCGCTTCAGTGCTTGTCCTTAAATCAACATCTTAAAACTTGGGGACAATTTGCGTTTAATTTGACGGATAAGTTTTTGAAGATCTATGAAATTTTTTGCCCCCAAAGCTCAAACATTTTAACGTCCGGTATTTATCTTTGATCCAGTAAAAGCCCTATGATGAGCAACAAGCTGAGGCTGTTCTTCAGAAAAAATAAAATGTGATATGTGTGCTCGCTGCGGGCAGTAAAAAAATAATCATTTTCAGCATCAGAAAAAAACTTGGACCAACTTCTTGCCGAAGGCTTCCTCTTACTAACAAATTCAGAAGATTTTTCACGTTAACACACTTGTTTTCTTGCGTAGTCAATTTTTGTACGGTCGGTTTTTTTGCACAGTCAATATTTTTGCCTAATTTGGAGATTTTCGATTGTAAATACTTCTAAAAGATCAGTAGCGGCTTGAACTTTCATTTCACGTCCAATCTTAATGCAGCAAGAAGGAAACTTTCTTGCAATCGGCAATGCGGCTCTGTCATTAACTACTGCTAAGATCACAAAACCACTGCCTCGGTAGCGATAATGTCCTGAAATATATGATGTCACTGATTGCTGTTGATAGTAGGCTTCCATATAGTCACATTTTTGAAACTTCAAAAACCAAAATAACCTTTCTTGTTCAACCAACGGAACTAAGTGCACTGTGAATTTCAATTGTCCGGGATTTCCTCGACTTTTTTGTAACCCAGGCTGCTCAATACATATTAGTGTGTTGGCTCTAATTCGCAGGGTTTACAATTCTTCGGTCGTTTTTCTGAATCAAGGACTCGCCTTTCTATTATTGCTCATCGTAAATTGAACGTATTGTTTTACGTAAATAGTAATCAATCACTTTCCTGCAGATAGATCCAACGGATAAACATAGCATCCCCCCTCCCTATGTCCTGAGGACAGCATTCAACGGAATATTTTGTTAAAAAATTTCAGGTCTTCAGAAGAAGATATCTTTTAATCGTTTTTAATCACGTAATTGTTTTGAGGAGAAGATGAAATTATATTGAGCGTCACGCCAAATACCTCCAATCTAATGTCTTTATTGAAATAATTTTGAATAAGGAGAGGAGATTTGTGGAAAAAAAATTAATAGATTTTGAAACTAAGCGAACCGTAAACTCAACCAAGTTTCGTGATGTCAGTACTTTTGTCTCATTGACCAACTCTAACTCCTTTTTTTCTGTGACTGGTTCCTGAGATGCGTCAATGAGACTATGAGTGCAAGTATTTGTTGTAGGTAGATCGTAATTCTCAAAAATTTAATTGGTAAACTTTTTGCGTGCATCATTTCCAAAGTCATATGCCGCTTTCGATATTGTTACGAAGTCTCCAACATAAGACTTTATTTTACGAACTAGTTTTGCTGATGCAAGTACAATTAATGGTTTTAGGTAAAGAACGGCTTTTTTATAAGTTTCCTCGGTGCCAATTTATGTGCGTTGTCGAGTCCAGAGTCATTTTTTGTACATGGCTCTGCAATTGTTTAACTTAAGAGTATGTCCATTTCTTCTGGAAGTACTTGTATTTGAGATTATTGAGTAATTGCATATTTCTTTCCGCAAATACCAATTTTTTCTCTCGCTGAAAAGGATTCAAAAATGTTTTGTTTTTTCTCAAAAATTGTGCTGAAAGAGCGCTTAAATCCTGTACCAGCATCTACCCATACCTTTCTGGGTTTCTTTAGGGGTTCACTTGGTAGATAGCGCGGAAGACAGTCAGTCGTATTAAACCGGTTCTTTTACATCTTAGTTTCTGCAAAATTATCCATACAGCGAAGCCTAGCCACAAAATTTCGTTCCTTATGAACGTTTTTTGCGCTAGAAATGATTTTGTTATACTTGATAATTCAACAGAAGCAATTTCTTCTCATTGGTCAAAAAACTGAGTTTTGTATTCTTTCTTTTTTTTCAAAACCACTGCAGGCAGAGGATTTCTCTCTGAATATTTCGTTTTTTTTCTTCGTGCTTGATTCTTTTTGCAGAAAATGTTTACTGTTCTTTTTTTTGTTTGGCTGTTATTTGCATTTTGCCGGTACGCAATTTTAGGTTTTCTATTGATGACCATGTCTTCCTTCATTTGTCAAACCTCTAGAATCTCAAAAAAGGGATAAATCTTTTTATAGTTGCTGCGAATCATAGAGAAAAATAAAAGATTTTCGCTGTTCCATCAAAAATGACGATATTGTTTCCTTCTGCGACAACATTTTGGGACTCCTCAATGAAATAAACTGTTATCTCAGTTCGGATAATTTGTACTAGCGCAGGCATTCTCGGTACTTTTTGTTGGTGTTCTCAATTGTTCGCAAACGGTTCGAAAAAGAAACTGAGCAACTGTATGAAAAAGTCTTGGGATCATTAACAATTTGTAAGAAAAATGCTCGCTCCTTCGTTTATTGATTTTGGAAACCAAAATAAACACTTCAGCAGTTGAAAAGCATTAACTCAAATGGATGAAACAGAACTCAATAATCAATCCGAAACCGTTTTTTGTTGGTAACGGCGCTCGTCGTATATACATTGATAACTTTTTCTGGTAATGAGCTTCAAATATGTTCCTGTATTTTTTTACTCAAAATGTCATTATTTTTTACTCAAAATGGACCCAGTGAAACAATGTGAAGACATCCACAAAAAACCAGTGTAGCAGCACTATTTTAGAGAGCAATTTTTGCCTTAACTGTTTTTGCTGCAAATGCGCCATGTGCTTCATTACAGATAAATTTTTCGCTTTCATTTTTCAGGGGGATTGTTTCCGCTCTATGAAAGAGAACACTCTAGGATCCGGCTCAAAAATTTTTAAATAATATCGTAAGCAACCAGACGTTTTTGCCGCAAGTTCGATAAGAAAGTGCCTTAACAATTTTTTTGTTGCTAAACGGTGGTATGGTTCTAAACATTTAAAAGGCTTTAACTGCTCCCTAAATTATCGATTTGTTAAATAACGCAGGCTCATGTGAACGATTTCTGGTTTGATGCTTTCAAGTGTATTGTACGAGACCATTTGCTCAGCTTAGATCACCTAATGATTGTATAAATAAATTTAATTCACTAGTGACGCACCCTGCAGGGTCCATTAAAAAAGTTCAATGTTGTTATTGAATACTTTGCACGAGTCATTGATATGTTTATCAACAGAAAGTTTGCAGGTTTTTTTTTGAAATTAGCACCAATTTTTTGATCTTCTAAATGTAATTTTGTAGCATTTCGCCCTGTAAAAAAATAGTGCGGCTATTTTTTTGTGTAAATTGGGTTTCCACTCAACATTTTGAACAGTTTTCTATCCTCTGACAAAAAACATCAAAAAACTTTTCGAAACTTTAGTAGTTTTTGTTTGAATTTGATTTCTTCCAATTATATAGGACAGGAAGAAAAAACTTTTATTCGGAAACTCGAACACTTATTCGTCCCAGAAAAACAAAAATATTATCTGCTACTCCGCTACCACTACTACTTTTTTTTTCTAACTGCTGTATTAAAAGTTTGACATTTTCTTAACTGCTCTAAAGTTTTCTGGTCAAGCTCGCTAGGCAAAGGCCTACAAAATTTTAATTTGCTTCTAATTGGTGACAATGTTTTAAACATCGGCTTTAAATGTTTACCTAAACTTTCAATTTGTTGAATAGCGCAGGCTTATTTGAACAAAATGTTGTGTGTTGTTTTCAAGTGTATAATACGTGAACACTTGCTTAACTTAGATCGCACACTTATTGTGCCTTTGTATAAATAACTTAATTTTCCTTGTGACGCAACGCAGTATCCTTTTTAACAATTTCAAAGTTGATTTTGAATTGTTTGCACGAGTCATTGATATGATTATCAAAGGAAAGTTTGCAAGAATGTTTATAATGGCATGCTTTTTGAAAATAACACCAAGCTTTTGCTCCTTTAGATGTAATTTTTTAACTTTTCGCTATATGAAAAACTAGTCTGGTTAATTTTTGGTAAATTGTTTCAACTCAACATTTTGAGAATTTACACTGTTTTGCCGCAACCTTATGGCCTTTCAAAAGCCATGAAGACCGTATCTTGCATTGATTCAGTTTTATTATTGTCAAGAATTTGGTAAAATGTATCCAATTAAAATTTGACAAAATAAACATCCAAACTGAAGTTTCTTCAAATTTTTGTTTTCAACACGGTTATTTTAACAATACAATGTGATTAACTTTCCGTTTTTTCTCACATTAAACGTTCGCCGTGCGCACTTTTGGCCACTCTGTTTCCCACCAAATGAAAACTGCCGGGGGTAACGCTGTTTTTCACGCTGCTTTTCACGCTGCTTTTCACGCAGTAACCAAAATAGCTTAAAATTAACTGAATTAACTGATTTTTTTTAACTGCCAAGCTTCAACCGCTTTATGCAACTATGAACCTAAACCAT
>NW_027451361.1:0-19595 GCF_964194025.1 Convolutriloba macropyga
ATTGTTCCCAAATTTCCAAAACTGTTTTTCTTTAATTCAACATAAACGTGCTACTCATCACGACACTTTTAAAAATGGTTAGAAATTTTGCAAATTTCAGGTTTCTGAGCAAATCAAGTTGTAGAAGCCTCTCTCTCTCTCTCTCTCTCTCTCTCTCTCTCTCTCTCTATTTTGCTCTCTCTTGAATAATTTTGTAACGCAATGTTGTCCTTTAAACACTTAAAAACCAGGGTAAATGACATTACAACAAAGAAAATTTTATATCAGGCAATCTATTCAAAAATCAAAGATTTGGAAATTTTTTAACCAGAATTTCGAAAGATTCCTGTGGTTTAGCACGTCAGTGTTACAATAAAGAAAAAATAAAATTACAATAAAATATTTGGAACAAGTGTAAAAACGAATTATTTCTGAGGGTTCATGGAAAAGCGAGTACAAAAACTCTTGGATAATACTTTCTCCAAACACTTATTGTCCAATTTGTGCTCCACAGCTGTGGTTAGCTGGGCAAGGACCAGTGGTGACTCTTCTATATGGGGACCAAAGATCTGGTCTTTATAGAGTGTGTACCAGCAATCAACGGTTTAATAAACACTAGACAGGTTTTTTCTAATTTCGTCTGTAAATTTTTCACTGAGGTAGAAATGAGAATTTGGTGGCAACGTCAAGTCTTTAATGGACAAAAGTTATAGTTACGACTTGCAAGAGTGTTTTTTGAAATGAGTTGAATTGTTTTATATTCCCTCGTGATAGGGAGATGAATAATGATGTTTTCGTTATATACTCTTTAAATATGGTGTAAAACTTCACACATTATTGCTTCTGAACTGTATAGAGAAAACAGAATAGAGTCTGTGTAGGAAACAAAAAGTATGGTGACAGTTATAAATTTATGTATATATATATATAAATATATATATATATATATATATATATATATATATATATATGTATATGACTATATAAATATTTTCATACATATATTAATATATATATATATATATATATATATATATATATATATATATATATATAAATTATTATATGGTTGTAACAAGTTCAGACAATGTAAGATTGTAATGAACCCTAATACAAACTTTTTGTATTTAAGTAACTCAGGAAATAACCCTTTAAAATATATCTTCGTTACATTTGTTCCCAAATTTCAAAAACTGTTTTTCTTTAATGCAACATAAACGTGCTAATCATCAGGATAATTTTAAAAATGGTTAAAAATTTTGCAATTCTCAGGTTTCTGAGCAAATCAAGTTGTAGAAGTCTCTCTCTCTCTCTCTCATTCTCTCTCTTGCTCTCTCTTGATTATTTTTTTAGCGCAATTTTGTCTTTTACACGCTTAAAAAGAAGGGTAAATGACATTACAACCAGAAAATTTTTGTATAAGGCATACTATTCAAAATCAAAGATTTGCAATTTCTTTAACCAGAATTTCAAAAGAATCCTGTGGTTTAGCACGTCAGTGTTACAATAAAGAAAAATAGTGCTCAAAATATTTGGAACAAGTGTAACAAGGAATTCTTTCTGAGGGTTCATAGAAATGCGAGTACAAAAACTCGTGGATAATATTTTTTGGATTGAAATCATTCTCTTATTGTTCATGTTTTGCTAGGTGCGCATGGAATAATTGATAATCCTCTTGTCTATCTTGAAATCAGAAAATAATAACGAATTCGATTGGTGTCTGTGTTTTGTGTCCTCTAAGTTTATTTTTGAACTAGGTCATAATTGAAATTCAAATCTTCAAACTTTTCTTTCACAAAAACTCATTTTTTTAAAATAATTTTTTTTAGAAACTTTTAGACAAGATATTCTTCTTAAAAATTAAAAATTTATCAAAACTAATCCTGTTAAAATTCGAAAAAAAACAACTTTTCTCGTTTTATGGTATGGTTTTGAGAAGAAAGAAAATTACAAAAAGAAAATTTTTATAATTTCGAAAGAAAAATTTGAACTTTTATCAAGTTGAAACAAATATCAAAAATCGAATTTAAATTTTTCTGATTATTTTACTAAAAGTCAAAAATTTTTTTACCAAAAATCAAAAATAAAGTTGTATACCACTTGTTGTTCGAAGATAGCCGCCACTAAACCACTAACTATTTCTCAAAAACTTAGATGTAGAAATGATTAAACTTAAAAAAACTGAATTAACAATTTATCACAAAGTACTTTGAAAGAAATCAAAAAAAAAATTATGAACCACATTTATCAATTTTATTCACAAAGAGTTCAGGTAATTTCTGAATTCCATTTACATTTGGTTAAGCTCTTTCAACGGTTGCTGGAGCTTCTGCAAGTCGAACGCTGATGATAATTGTGTTTGCAGCCTCATCTGACGGAAGGATTGGGTTTCCAGCTGTTCCTTGCTCTATAGATGGAGTTGAGATGGAGGGAGTTGTAGACACGTCAGTTGATCCATAGTACTGAGCAATTCGCTATGTTTACTGCTGCTAGCATTTGCTGGCATTGGTAATGTGTCCCTCTTCCTATGAAGAAGAAGTAAATTCGATGTTACCAGCGAATTAGGGGGGACGGAACTCGGACCCAGCAGAGAGAGGATATTGATGGCCACTAATCAAAGAAATTTCATGCCCCCTTGATTAAGTTGAAAGCTGATTTTCGGTGATTACAAAAGTCCCTGATGGTACATCTCAACCTGCTCTCTCTGGTGCTCTATGATGCGGCGAACTCGAACAGGCATGGTTTAAACAGACTCCTAAAGCCCATCCGATAAGTCTCTAAAGAGCAGTCTCATCTTTTAAGGAAATGGCTTAGAGTTGGCTGTTATTCTGCACTGTAAATTCCATTTCGCGGTCTGATGAGAGGTGAATTCAAAACAAAAGCAGTTGAATATGTTGATCAGAGTTGATGTTGTTTTAAAAGAAGAGAAAGCAAATGATGCTGTGTAAATTTTCCACCACTATATAGTCTGCATTCAAGCCAATCTTAACAATGTATCCAAATTTTTTTTTGGGAGAAATTTGACGTTATTATCCAAAAAAAGAAATGAAATTGTAGTAAAGTAATCAAAGAAAAATTATTTAATTGAAATTTTAACGTTATTATACAAAACTGTATTATACAAAACTATATGAAATCAACACTGATTAGTAATCATAAAGGAATTGTTTTACACGCATTATCAAAAAAAGTCTATTTAGCAGCCAAAATCGATAACACAGAGGGAACGAGTTTGCACAAATGGCCAAAAAATTCAACTTTTCATAAAATCTTTCCATCTCCATAAATCTCCAGTCCATTTCGGAAAATGTATCAAACATGGAACAAAATGTTTGCATCAAATTTTTAAAGTTCTCTATAAATTAAAGTTAACTATAAAAATCCGTCGTCAATGTTATCTACCACTTGCAGGTTACCTTCACAGGGGTGAAAGAATCTTCTATCCAACTGAATTAAGACATGAATAAAAAACGGAATGGGAGATAACAATAAAATCATAAGAGAACTGCACACAACACAAAACAGAAAAATTGGTTAGTTAAAACAATCAAGGAAAAAAAGCAAAAAACTGAAGAAAGTCTGCAAATGAGGAGGAAGAATAAAATGAGTAAAAAAATAAACGCACACAGAGCTTGCAGCTGTTTTTAGATGAATCCTTCTTTATACAAATTTAGTTTTAGCATGGAAGAGAGTGATATCAGAGTAAATCTTTAAGTTCTGTCGAAATTGAGTCTTCATATTGAATTGTGTTTGAAAAAATTGTATGACTAAATAGAGGGACCTGATTGAATAGTTTGAAACTTCAAGAATTTTATGATATGAAGCGTGTTCTTAAGATCGAAAAATGATGGCAATTCTACAAATGGAAATGATGAGTTGCTTAAAAAATACAGAGGAGATTTTAACCAATAGGCGTATGTTATTGTTAGATTCAGTTGTTTCGCGATGTACTTTTGCTTTACTCGATTTGATTATAATCGAATTATACAGTGTCTTCTTTTGTTTCGAATTGAACAGCTCAAGGTTCCAATTTTGAACTCTAAACACAACATGGATAGCCATAAAATTCTTGTTTAGTGAGACTTTATCTCGTCTCGCTTGTTCTCATTTCTATACAAAAAGGAGTAAGGCTTCATCTTGCTAAGCATCGAACAACAAAATATGTTATGCTCATAACAATGAGTTCCGAAAATTTTTCCAGGTACCTTCCCCTTCACCAGTTTCTTAGGAAGGAGAATGGATCAATGAGCAAAACTGATGACAACTCATACAATTTCAGGAGTTTCAGACTTTTGACCGGGAATATCTTCCCAAGTTCGGCACTGTAGTTTTTGAATTTTATGGATCACATGAATTGGAGCAAAACCTGATTATTGCTTTCCTCCATTGGCGATCCTTTAAGTTTGTCGAGACAATGAGCAGTTGCTAATTAGAGTGGTAGGTTTTTTTGACATTTCGAAGATAAACTGAGTGTCTTAATCAAATAAATTAAACTTTTTTGATGCTGAAGTTTTAAAGCAGAACACTATCTAAAACAAGTAAAAAGTGGGTTTCAATAGTAATAGTTGTTTTGAATGTTATTTATTTGTTATATATGTTTTTGGTTAGCAAAGTTTTTATACTAAAAAATTTTTAAAAAATTCAATAACAAATCATTAAAACTAGAATTTTTGGCGTTAACTTCTTTCAGCTTTTATAGTAGGTGTTTCTGTGAGAAAAATGAGTAACGTATAGTCGAGATCGATCTGATTTGAAAGGTAAATTTTTTGTCTCTTTTTTGTAACTCCTCTGGTCTATTTTTTTGCTATGCTACATAACGATGAAAATGGTTGTTTTTGTGCAAATTTATTGAAACCATATGCTAAGATTTGCTTCAGGATGACCATTTACAGTAATCAGTGAGAGCAAAAATTGCAACAATGTTGGGATTCTGCTAGAGATAGAAAACAGTACAAAATCCGTTGTAGAAAATTGTTTGTCTTGAGTTAAATTTTAGCAGGTTGACAGAATTATGTCTCTCAATTCGATGATTTTTTTGTAAGAATGTCCCGAACAGAAAAAGCTAATTTTAAACAACTTTAATTTTTTTTGCTGTAAAACTGTATCAATTGGATGATTGTTATGTCTCGGTAGGTAAACTAGTTCTACTCAAGATTCTTGTAAAATTACTGACATTGGATAATTGTTCTAGCGTAGGTAATCATTTGATAAAAGTTTGGAGATTTCGGAAGTTTCCTTATCTGCTTTTTACTCATCTTAAGAACAATTGCAAACAGAAAAACTTGTCATTTTGTTAAGTTTGAACTCAACCCCTTGATGACACAATTAGTGAAATATCCTTGAGTTCTAACAAAAACACTCTCTTCAACTAGCAGACCGTGTTGATTGGTATAATAAGTCATGTTTTATCAACGTTTTTTAAAATTTTTTACATTCTAAATAAAGGACAATTTGTTGAGTTTGGCAGGTTAGGTTCTATAGTATCTTGTCTTTCCTAAAAGGTTTTGGAAAACACAATAAAATTTATACAAATACTAGGCGTCGAACAAACAAGTTTTATGCCATATGCAACGACAATTGCGAGAGTTTTGTATTTGGTCTACTAAATTGTGTAGCTCAGCCGTATCACGTAGATGAGAGAAATTTTGATTGCTCGTTCCGTGTTTCATTCACAAAATTTGCTCTGGAGTGACATAGAATTTATGAACGTTGGAAATATAAAAAGTATGTTTATTTGGTAATTCGAGCAAAAAAATTTTATATTATTTTAAATCACATAGATGATTGATTGTGCTTGGAGGGAAAAGTACTTTGCTTTCATTATTTGTCTTGGGACAATCTCGTTGAGCCTTTCTTTTTGTTTTTACAAATTTGGCTTCCAATTATGTGTTTTTTAACTAGTTAACCTAAAAATTGAGCGTTTTTAGCATTTTTGGGTGTTTTCGGGTTACTCTATAAGTTTAACTAAAACTGGTTGAAAATAATGAGTGAAAAAGTGCTTCTTCCTTTTTTCTTCCTTTTTAAATATAAACTTATGAAACGTTCATAAATTTTGCTTCGGTTTAGCAGAAATTGTGCTATTTGATGTCAAGTTAGGTTGATTTTGAACTTCTTCTTTGTATATTTTTTTGGAAAAACTACACCAGACAAGGAAATGTTCTGTCTGAAAAAAAGTTACATAGTATTTGTCTACTTATAAATTGTTGACCATTTTTATATGGTGATTTTGTTTTGTATTTCGCTTAACTTATTACCTGTCTCTCTTTGTACTGTTTCAATTCGTTTCAAATGTTAACTTTTTTCCAACCAATCAGAATCATTTGTTCAATTTCGTCTAAAAATATAGAAAAAAACCTCTATGACATCACAAAGTACATTAGCTTCCCAACAAAATCATTTTTCTAAATATTTAGCCTAGAGACTTTTTAGCTAATCTGGCATGAACGGTTCAAAACCAGCTTTTTTATTGAGCCTGATTATAGTTCTCCTCGTTTTAATGTGAATTGGGTGAAAAAAACAGGAGAAAAATGGCGGCTAATGAACTCGATATTATTTTTCAACAATTGTATCAATTACTCAGTTAGCTACGCAAGCTTCTCAGTTTATCCACTTAATTAATCCTCTCGGTCTATTAGCAACTCGTTTTTATGTTATTTTACTATTTGTTTATTACAAAATTTTGTTGTGATTTTGTAGTTTAATGTGCATAATTTATGATCTGTTTGTAATTTTGGTTCTTTTTTTTTAAGTTTGTCTTTTTTTTAACATTTTTGAGAGCATAGATTGAATACCTCATGCTTCTTACTTGATATAACCGATAGCAATACGTGAAAGACATTTCCTAACATGATACATACGTACGTCTTGTGACGTATGACAGCCTAAAAGTAATCCACTTTCATGGAAATTGTACCCGCTTTAAATACTTGGGAGCTATACGTTATCTTAACACGTGGGAGCTACACTTATAGTTATTAAATGGGAGCTTTGCCCACTCGCAATACATAGAATATATGCCTAATCAAAATACATGAGAGCTTATCTTAATACGGGGGAGCTTTATCTTAAATTAATACATGGGAGCTACGCCTCATTTTAACACGTGGAACCTCAACTTTTAACACTTTGAGGGTAGAAAAAATATAGTTTCATTTTTATCATTCTTTTTGAAGTGACAAAAATACCAAATTTTTTAAAAGTTGCTGAGATTTAGCAGAATTTAAGCTATTTGATATTAAAATTGCTAAAGTGTGAGCTTTCTCTTTGTATATTAATGCAGAAAATCTGCATCACATAATAAACACTTCACTCTGCGAAAGTTGAATAGTACTAGTTAAGTTATATCTTTTTGATCACTTTTTCAGGTCGTTATTATATTGTGTTTTGCTTAACTTGTAATCTGTCTGTTTTTTGTTCTGTTTCAATTCATTTGTCTTATAAAATTTAGTATTTTTGTGCAACCAGACGCAAGTATTGATCCAACACCAGGTCGAAATGCAAAGAAAACTCGGCTCTAACTAATCTTTAAACATCTGTAGTCGGCTTTACCCCTGTCTTAATACTGGTAGAAGGCCCGAAAATCATACCCCATCGTAATAAATGGAGGACGACCCAAATCGTTAAAAATACGCTTTATACCCTATCATACATGGGGTTCGTCAAACCCTTGCAGGTTGCTTCACCCTGTTACAATTAACCTCCGTAAAACAGAGCGGCGTTTACTCGCAAAAACAAATTACAGTCCTCAAAGTGGAAAAAATATCAGTAACAACAACTGTGAGGTCGTTTAAATCTTCACGTCAATGCGAACCAGCAGCTTATGGCGTATAAATGGCATTTATGCAATCATCAATTGCAAAAGCAGCGGATGCATAAAACTAACTCTGGCATAGGCTAAATACCCCACAGTGCGTTACTTGGCCAATGGATTTCTCGAGCAATTTCATAAGATTTTGTCAATATTTTGGACGACCGTGTTTTTGGATGAAGGTTATCAGCGTGTATGGGATTAATCAGTCGTTGTTACAATCCCGCGTTTTTACAGCAAGCAAGTTTAATTCAAGTTTGACTAACGGTTGGATATATCCGACACTAGTCTTGAGCATGCCGCCTAACTCAAAGGCAATTTCTGTATTAGTCAGAGACTAATTCGTGTCACATTTTACACTGAAATAGTCCGATTCAGAGCTAATTCAATTGGTCAGTCTGAATTATCTTCTGATTCAGAAGAAAATTGAACATCACTTTACAGTTGGTTTTAAAATCATGTTGATTCAGTACCCTAGTCGGGACCTGGAAATATTAAAAGACTGTCCTCGACAGATTTAAGGTATGAAAAGACTGTCCTCGACAGATATTGGGTATGAAAAGAATTTGTCTGGACCTAATGTTTTGTCCTGCAATTTGGCTGGTACTAAAACAGCCGTCCTAAAATTTGGCAGGAACTAAAACATACGTCCTGGAATTTGGTTGGGCAATAAAGATGCTCTGGAATTTGGCTGCACATTAAATTGTTCTGGAGTTTGGCTGGACAATAAAACATGTCTTGGAATTACGCTCGCGACCGTTATAATGACTTGTTTTAAATTTCCTTCAGAGTTAAGGACATTAGGGTAAGATTAGGGTAAGTTAAGGACATTAGGGACATTTGGGTAAGATTATAGAGAAGGTTACGAGATCGAACCCAGATGTTGTCGGAACTTTTTAGTTAGCCTCATTTTTGCACATAAGAATTTGGCTGGAATTATAGAAAGAATTAGCCTCAAATTTAACTAGGGTCCTCGATCCTACTTTAATTCATTATTTAACCCCCTCCCCCCACCTGGAGTTAATAGGTCTTCTTATAAATGCCAGGTCTCGACTAGGGTACTTAAACTTGAAAATTGATCTCTCAAATAGTTCTGAATCATTACTTATTGTCACTGAGCCCTAGGTACGGGTAGTGTTCAGAATAGTGAGCTTTTTAATTACTAGTTTCTAGCCTAATTGCATGCTTAAAACAGTTGAGTTGAGTTCATTGTGAACAATTTTATCAAAACTTTTTAAAAGAAATAAGCGGCTTGTTTCAACGGTTTGAGTAACTCATTTTCAAGTTGGAAATTGATTAAGCAAAACGAAAATTGGATACAAAGTATTTTCACTCATTTCCACAAAAAGTTAACTTTTTAATTTTTCAAAATTTACCTACGCGGAAATTGGTTACCGTAATGTACCTAATCACAAATGCTATTTGTGAAGTGATTGTGCCCTGGGCTGACCAATCAATTATTTCCAAAGCTATCTTTTTTCTACAATCTCTCCAATTATTGGTAAGTTGCTGCCAGTAGAGAGCAGAAGAGAGATGAAAGATGATCTTCAGAAACAGGTAACAAGTTGTAGGTCTCGTGAATTGATTCTTCTAGGCGGACTTCAACGTGTGCAACCGTCAAATTCTCGAGTAGCTGTTTTCAAAACAATTTCATCAAATTAGTAACAAATTATGCCTCCCGTTTCTTCGTCTATACTTGTCAGTTTAATCGGTGAACAGAAGGTGGCGGTCAAGCAAGTCGATTGGCAAGCAAGCCGAATTCAAAAAATGAGGTCAAGAAAATGGAAAAATTTTGGGATACCGGTATTTTAAGTTTCAGCTGACGGGCCAGTGTGTGCACTCCACAGCGGATGAGATGCATAGCCATGGACAGTAGTCCGCTGAGGCCCGTATCCCGTAGATTTCAGAAACTTGACGTTTTTTGTTTCCTTGGCGCATTGAAAAAAATTACTATAATATTTACTATAATTTACTATAATACGATGGGCAGTGTTGAGTATGACAGTTGACAACGTTTTGTTCCTGCTATATTACATAACTATTACAAAACTTTCGGCTTGCTATTATGTCGGCTTACTATTAGTTCACCTTACTTTGAATTCAACTGAACAGAATTATAGGCGTAAACATGTTGTCAATTTCCGTTGCTGCCAATTATGATCAAATCGTTGAACTCCTCTCCGACAATATTGGGGTTCAAAGTGTAATTTCCTCTGTTTTCTTATGAACATTTTTTGTAATTTTTGATCGAACTCAATTGTGTCAAAGCTCGCCAAGTGTTATTAAGTGCGCATTTTTCTGCTTTGATTAGTCAAGTCATTAATTCAAAGTTTGGCGTTATTTCTTTTTATTTCTTTTTGTCTAAATTGCATTCCGAGGTTGCTATATTGGTTGCCCCAAGGCAGCTCGTTTTACAGCTTGGATCTTAGTGTTTCACTGCCTGGCTGCATTGAAGTTTCTTCTGACGATACTCAGTTTCCAGCGTCAAAGCGAATAGTGAACCAAAATTATTATCCCTTCAATTGTTCAACACTACAGGCTGGCCTTACTTTTTTCCTTCAAGAGGACTGTTCTGTTCTCATGATTTTTAACGTATACTTTTCTGGCTTAAGAGTAACTGCACTTACAGTAGTAAAAAATTGCTCGGAGAGCAATTTATGTTTACTTTTAGGTCTTTGCACACTTTGGAGTCAATCTTTCACTCAACCACTTTGCAAGATGGGTCATCACTTATGTTACGCAATTTTTCAGTTGCCCCTGCTCTTTGATCCAAGTTTTCGGCTGATGCGTTGTTTGCACTTCTGTAATTCTTTTGTTTTTGTTGTTTCTCTGCATTCTGCAGATCTGTGAAGTGTGTTTATCAAAAAACGCATGTCATATTGACTTCCACTAGCCGGAAGTTACTCATTGTGTTCACAAAACCGAGGTGCACTCTCTATTAGTATTAGACCCTTCTTTTTTGAGGTTCTGCTATAAAATATTTGTGTACCACTTTTTTCCATTGTCTTTTGTTGAGCTATTTGTTCCCATGTACTCTTAATCTCCCGTCAAACTCCTATTTGCTCCTAATTGTGCGTTTTCCAGGTTCATTTGACATGAATTAATTTAACACGGCCCTCCAAGTTTCTTGAATTTTCTTGTACAGAAATTTTGCAGTATAAACTTCCAGTTGTAATTCTACTTCAAGTTTTCGTAGTTTGCAGTATCCTGCTAGCTCCTTCCAGCAGTAGTGGTAGCGTTCTAATGATTCCTCCATCTAATGTTTGTTGTTTTCAAGCAAAATATCAAGACCGATTGATAAGGATATTTTTAGGTACAAACATATCCTTGAGTTGAGACCAAAACGGAAAATTTTGCTATGACAAAGTTCTTCCCTTTCTGCCCATTTTCAATGGTACTTTTTAAATATTTTTGATTTTGATACGATAATAATATCCGTGATGAGTTGGCATTACCTTTTCCATATTGTTTAACTCCAACAACATGTTTTCTCTTATCTACTTTTTTCCTGTGTTCTTTTCTTGTTTTCTATCACTGGTTGTTAACGTAAACAATAAAGAGATCTAATTTTGTTAGCTCAGTCGACAAGATCACTTTGAGATCATTACATTGAATGTTATTTTTAATATTGCCCTTTGGTTCATGGGTTTATGGGTTTTACTGCATTTTTTGCCCAAAATGGCTCTCTTACTAATGATAATTCAGTTTTCTCCTACTTTGATTGAGCAAAGTTGTCAATTTTGCCGAACACTACTGACAACCGTTACTAATGATGATATAAATGCTTATTTAATCTTTGTTAGTCCAAGAGGAACTCAAAATATTTTAACTGAAAATGCTTTGTTAGACGTTCAAAGGGCAAAAATCTTGACTTTAATGGCCATAAATCAGACAAAAGAGCAATGGCAAGTAATATTAACTTCAAGACTGAGTAGCGGTAACATCAATATGATTGTTCATGCCCGGGCCGATAAAAATTGCTAAAAGATGTAAGATTTGCAGTGAATTTGAGTAAAAAAGTGTAAGATTTCCGCTCAATGCGATGAATGCGGTGAAACCGCGACCCGGGTGAACCAAGAATGTCATACAGGAATATTTTTGGGATCAAAAGATCAAAAGCTGGCATTACTTTCTTTTCACGTTACTGCACGCTCTCTCGAAAAAAATTAGTTCCAAACCAAGAAAAATGTTCCAATCTTGTTTAAGATTGAACTCTGAAAACTCAATTTAAGCTTATGTTCTGTTCAACAAGGCAATCAAACATTTTACCTGTCCTATATGGTTGGGATGCTTTGGCAGTGCTCATTTTACTGGTCTGGCGCATCGTGCATACTAGTGAATTGTAAATCGCTTCTGGAATTGGTTGCTTCTTCAAGGAAGACATTAACGCACCACAAGTTTCCCTTACTGCCATGAGTCAATGCTCTCTTCGAAATATGACAGATAACTTGTCTGCAACATCGACCATGCGTTTTGCGTAGATTTAGAAAAAAAATTGGGCGTCAGCTTTTGACAAAAAATGTGCGGAAAAATTGATTGCTGTCAAATTTTCCTCAAAAAACTTTCAACTTTTATGAAGTTTTGTTCCATTCATATTCCGACCATTCAATAGAGTAAGGATTTTTAAACAGATTGTGTGCTAATTTAATTTATTGAAAAAGATACTTCAGTTACAAGTGCAAGGTTTTTAATAAAAAGCAGAGCAAAACTATGTCATAGGTCTAGCCAAATCATTTTAATAAACTAAATTGGGGTTATCCAAAAAATTGTAAACGGTTGGGGTTCGATCCCTCAAACTAGCCTAAATTAGCCTCCGGGAAACCTGTTATTACTAAGTTAATATATAATGAATAAATAAACACCAGAAACCTAATGTTTGATAAATGATGAGTTTAAATGATTGAGACAAAGGTGAGGATACCGTTTATTTTTGAGCCAAAGTCGGGGATTTCAATTATTGTCCAGCAAATGTCAAAGGCATTATTTTTTGTCGAGCCGAACTCAATGACAATAATTTCCAGCCAAAATTGACGACAACTTCTTAAGCCGAGACATATTTTTGTCTTACGTAATATTCGCCGAGGTCATCCTTTTCAAAAGTTCAGGCCTCGACTATGTTACTAGTCAATGTGGCTAGGTTCTGACCACATTCCCCTTTCATTTCACACGGTCCAGATACAAAATCGTCTTTTCTAGAAATATGTTTTAATGAAAGATCTCTAAATTTTGCTAACTCAATATAATGCTTATTTTAGGCAAAAGCTGTCTGAATCAATCTTTGTGGTACCCGAGTTACCACGAGCGAGGGGCCACATGTTACACGCTTGAACCCCCCGAACCCAACATCAACACACCCCATGACACTTTGGACTTCACTTTTCTGATTGACCCTCTTTCAGCCGCCGCAATAGGTTATAATGACCTGCACATGATCCTCGTTCTTGCAATTCCAGGAACGGAAATTTCTTCACAAGAACGTAACAGGTATGATCTCTCAATGAAATATGATGGTATTAAATTTAGTCAAATTAAAAATTAAATTGTCGTATAGAAATGATTTTATAGTCTTTTTTCATTCTATTTCTACATAGACAAGATTTGGTATGATCACATTGCAAGGACAAAAAAGTCAACAACATGATTTATGTAACGTTAGGACGATCTTTTCCGTTTGTGCCCCCCCCCCCCCAGCTTAGTGGGCGCATATTATTTGCACCTCCGAGACGCATGTGCCATATTTTAACATAATGATCTAATGTAAATGTACGTGCTCTGTAACTGGGGGGCGCAAAACGTACTGGGGGGGGGGGGGCACAAACGGAAAATATCCGGTTAGAATAATTGGTTTTCTCATTTTGATGATTAAAAAAATTGAATTGTTATTTTGTTTTAGAAAATACGAAATTTTAAAATTCATTTAAGTAGCAAAAATGCACGTGCCCGATTACACTTACTCAAGTTTGTCACTCATTTTCATAACCATGTTTTAAAACTACGGTAGTAATTGTGTGTGTATCTGAAAGTAAGGGGTAAATTTAGAAATATCCTTCACAATTTTTCAAAGCGTCACTGTTGTCCACGATTACAGTATCAAACAACTATGATGGTGCTATTGAACTATGATGTTGCTAAATGATAAAAAACTGTTTTATGGTGTTTATGGCAGCTGGTGTTTTCCAGAAATGTTTTTCGCAATACTTATTGTGTATTGAGAATACAATACGCCATATGACGGCTCACAATCAATTAATAACTGATAAGAAGTTAGCAAAAATACTCTTAGGCTAAGTAAATGCTTACAAAAAAATCGATGCAAACGTGTCACAAAGCAAAAACTTGTGACAACGTGTTTTCACTGATGTCCACGAAACACCAAAACAGCCTCAAAAACAAAAAATTCAGTGCAGTTTTTCATTGGTTCCAATAAAAAACAAAACTAGGAGGCTCGGTAATGTGCGTTCGCACATAAAGATCCGACCCCACTCATCCTCATGAGAACAGATAGAAAACCACAAAAATTCTAGTATTTTTTCATTAAATTTGTGTATGACCAAAAACATTGCCTCCAACGCAAAATCTTCAATGGAGTAAACAATGCTGAATTAAATTGATGAGATCTGCCCTTATTAAGAAAGCGAAGCAAGATGAACAACTAAATCAAACAACAAAAACAAAGATTAATTACATCCAAAATTTTATGTGAATTGTGTGTGAATATGTTAAAAGGAAAATTAATAAAAAAGTCAAGATAGCGTCAGATAAAACTGAAACTGAGCAAAAAAAACTTGTGTTTTACTAGTAAATATATGGAACAGTAATAAGCTTCAATAATAGGGCTCGGTTAAACTTAGACAAAAAAGAGAAACAGCAAAGTTAATATATTCGCGTATAATTATTTTCAAAGTAAGAAAAACCATTAGATATCAATTGAAATTATCCAAACGCTCTCATATGGAGATGCCTACTAGAGAAGCGTAACAATATGTCTTTATTTGAAATTGTTTGCGGTTACAAACAGAACAACAAAACGATTTTCTGCCAATCAAAATATAGTCGGTTGCCCTTCTTTGAATGCCAATAACGTGGTATGTGAGCTCTCAACAATGGGACTTGGTAAAAAGCTGACAAAACAGCTAAAATTAGTTAAATTAGGAATTAAATTTTTTGATTTTCGAAAATATATTTTCTCAAAGTCGAAAAGCCATCAACTAGAAAACGAAATGACTAAATTGGTTAATTTAATCGTCCAGAAAAAAACCCATATGACTTCTAATTTTTCAGAATTTATGTTATGTTTACAAAAACAACGTCAAATACAGACAAAAACAGAAATTAGTTTACATTTTCTTGCGAAAAATCCATGTCGAAGCCAGTACTCTCATTACGATTTCTTTAAAAATCTTCAGATTTCGTACATTCGAACCCTCTTTTAACGCCAATAATGGCTGGCGTGATCATTACTTAACGAGACTAAGTAACAAAAACACACAAAAAAACAAAAAAGCAATATTAGAAAATGTTTTTTTAAACAATTGTATTCAAAGTCATGAAAGCCATCAGCCATCTACAAAAAAGGTAAGAACATAGGCACGGAGGTGTCTTTTTCTGGAAATTGTATACGACTAGAGGCAAATTCAAAACGACAGTTAAAGTCAAAGATAAAAAAATGTGAATAGATTACTCGAGAAAGTGATATCGAAGCCATTGATACCATAATCAGTACCTTTAAAGATTTTTGATTTTATCAATTGTGCCTAATCGTGAAACCAGTAACTCGTTATGCAATTTTTCTATAATGTCCCAATGTGAAAAAACGAGGAAAAGGAGTGAAAAATGGGCAAATGCCTAAATGTCAAAAAAAGATTTTGGGAAATCTAGTAGTATCAAGTCCAGAAAATCATATCTTAACGCATAAAACCGCGATGAAGATTAACTTTTAATTCAGTAGAATGAAAAAAAATTCTTTCTTTGCTGACTCCTAGCTACAAGTTGACCAATTTAGGAGAAAATTAATTTGTGCAAAGATCAATAAGCCCATAATTAATTAAAAGACAACGAATAAATCAAAAGAAAACGACCACAAGCTTTCGAGAAACAAACCAGATACATCAATTTGGAATTGCTTAGGAAAGCAATTCAATTTTTCACCAATGAGGTTTGATTTGATTTGTTTTTTTCCTTAACTAACATAAAATGATCAATTTTTTTTGAAAAAAAGACCGACTGATTAAAGTCTGAAATAATTTTGGACTGTAACAGTCCAAGAATGAACCAAAACTAGCATTACTATTTCTGTTCGACCAACAAACATACTTAACTATTTTGAATCCAATAGATATATACGATTTGTTAGAATAAAAACAAAAATAAATACTGCGTTTTTGAGAATCATAGAGATAAATTAGCAGAGAACAGCCATACGTTATATCCAGAGCACTCTCAATGGAAATGGAAGTAGGATTTGCGCTCTTTCAGTTTTCAAAAATTGTGTTAATAGGTTTTTGATATTTACTTCTGAAATATTTATTCAAAATGGACCAAAGAAGCTTATTTCGAGCAAAGTTTGATTAAAAGATCTGAATTTTGAAATATTTAAACCAATATTTTAGCAATATTTTTAACAAAAAATGTAGACTACCAAAACATTTGGTTACCAAAATCGGTTACCAATATTGGTTACCAAAATATGGTAACCAAAAATATTGGTTACCAAAATATTTAACCGAAAAAGATCAAAATAGTCAACAATTTTTTTCTGTCTTTGAAAACTAAATCAAAAACACTGTTGTAAAAAGTTTTAACATCTTGTAACAAAATTGACCAAGTTTTTGACAAAACTTCCGGAAATCATGAATAAAACAAACGCAAATAAATCTCAATATTCAAAAAATTTAAAACGCGATAAATCGCTCTAGAAAACGAAATTAAAATAACTCGCTATAATTCCATATTCTACGCTGGCTGGGCTTTTTAATGATACCACTCACAACTATTTACTATGAAAATATTGATCCAACAAAAATGTCTGGATAAAAAGAACCCAGTTGAGTATATAGTTGCTCTCCCTCAAGAGGGGTCGGAACAACAAAGATTACAAAAATGTTACAAATTTTTGTAGAAACTTTTGTCTTCTTTTAATTAAATTCAAAGAATTTATAAACATTCATTTTCTGATTAAATTTCTGATTCTTAAATTTTGTAATCCCTCAGGCATCTAAATCAAGAAACCTATTATGCTATTTTGTTCACAGATTATCGGAAAAAAAGAAAGCCAAAGATAAAAGTTAATTAAATTTTGAGATATTAATTCACTTTTACTCAAGAAAAAAGTTTTGAAAGAAAAATTAACTAAAAACATTTTACTGCGAATACGGGAAACTGAGGTTTTCTTACACATTATTTTTACGTTAGCCTCCAAGATACAGAGTAATTATCATGAAAGAAAGCTGATATATTCAGCTGAGGATCTGTTCGAGCGATAAGTACCTAAAAATTATCCTATTGTTGGACCTTGGAAAAATAAACAGGAAAAATCAGATTGAATTTGGCAAGCTTGGGACCACGTAAAAACTCTTCTTGTAAAACGCATTCTTGGCTAGAGAGATTAAGCTTTAACGAACAAGAAAGAGTAATTTTTTAGAGTAAAAGACTCGCCCAATGTCGAGAACTTAAGTCGAGTTAGTGTAATGTTTAGGTCAATGTGCGTTCGCTCAAAAAGTTCCGACCCCGCTCATCCGCATGAGAACAGATAGAAAACCCCAAAAATTCAAGTAATTTTCAAAAAAAATTGTTTTTGAACAAAACTGTTGCCTCCAACTTAATTACTTCAGTGGAGTTAAAATGGCGTATTAGCTTGTTGAGATCTGCCATTATTGAGAAAGCAAGGCAAGACGAATAAAAAAAATCAAACAACAACAAACATTAATGCATCCTAAAAGTTATGCCAGTTTTTTTTTTAAAAATTCAAATCAACGTCGAGGCGGCGTCAGATCAATCTGAAACTGAGCAAAATAACTTGTATTTTACTCGAAATGATATGGGACCAGTCCATAATAAGGCTGGGTTACAATTAGACAAAAAAGAAAAAAAGTAAATAATATCGCTTTTATTTTTAAAAAGAATTATTTTCAATATTTGAAAAACCATTAGATATCAATTGAAAATTTTCCAAATTTATATTATCACCGATGCTTATTTAATAGGGCATTAGGACTTGTCTTTTTTTTTCAGTTTTTCTTGCGATTACAAAAAGAACAACAAATGGAGACAACAAGAATATTTCAAATGAAAGTTGTAAGAAAACGCTGTCGAAGCCGTAAAGCCATTTTTTGCCGCTCAAAATTTGTTCTGTTGCGCCTTTTTCAAATACCAAAAATTTGGTGTGTGACTAATTTTTAATGAAACCAGGTATAACGTCGACAAAAAACGGAAAACTTGCAAAATTAAGAAATATTTTTGTGCTTTTCGAAAACATTCAATGTCAAAGCCATGAAAGCCATTAAAAAAATGAAATAGTGAAAAAAAGTTGGTTTATTTGTCCGAAGGAAGTTCTAGAGATCAGTAATTATTTAGAATATGTCTTAAGTTTATAAAAACAACGTCAAATATAGACAAAATCTAAAAATAATTTAATAAAACCCGTGTTGACGTCAGTACCGTCATTACGAGTTCTTTGAAAAATTTCGATTTTGTTTGATTGCGCCTTCTCATGAAGCCAATAATGTTATATGCAATCTTTATTTAAGCATACTAGGTAACAAAGACACACAAAAAGTAGAAAAGAGAAGTTAGAAAGTGTTTTCTTAACAATTGTTTTCAAAGTCATGAAAACGATCAGCTGTCTACTGAAATCAGAATGTGAGCTCACCCAAACCTCCTTAAAACCAGAGAGATCTGTCATTCTTCAGGAAAAATTATACGACTATGAGAAGAGTCAAAACGACAGTTAAAGACAAAAGTAAAAAGAAACGCAAATCAACTCTTCGAGAAAGTAGTGTCGAAGCCGCTAAAACCACAATCTTTAATTTTAAGATTTTAAATTGCTCAGTTGTACTTTATTTTATACACCAGTAATATGTTTTTGAACAGTTTAAGTGGTCACTATGCGAAAAAAACGAGAAAAAAGCGTGAAAAGGGGCAAAGAACTAAAAGACAAAATGTTTTTGAAACCTGGTAGTATCAAGGACAGAAAATCATTACTTAGCGCGTAAAAGCCCAAATAAGATTAAATTTTAATACAGTAGAAAGAAGAAGCATTCTTTCTTTGCTGACACTAAGCTACAAGTCGACCCAATTAGGAGATAAACAGCGGCAAAAATCAAAAACGGTTGTTTATTTAAAAAACAAAAAAAATTCAAAGTCAAAACGAGACTTCGAGTGAAAAACAAGATACAATAATTTGAAACTGCTTAGGAAGCCAATTGTACCTATCATCGATGATCTTTGATTTGAGTTGTTCTGTTTTTTATGTAACATAAAAAAGATCGATTGTATAAAAAAAGACCAGCTGATTACAATCCGAATTGTTTTTGGACTGTAACAGTCCAAGACTGGACCAAAACTAGACTTGCCTTCGCTTTTCTTCCACTAAGAACACATAACTGTTTCAAATGATATATATATATATATATATATATATATATATATATATATATATGTATATATATATATATATATAGATATATATACATACATACATACATATATATATATATATATATATATATATATATATATATAAATATATATATATATATATATATATATATATATATATATATTATATTTATATATATTTATATATATATAT
>NW_027451362.1:2500-17500 GCF_964194025.1 Convolutriloba macropyga
TAGAAGATAGTCTCTCGGTGGTGCATGATATAAAATATTGCTAGCCTTCGGGCTGGTGATATAGATAGACTAGAAGATAGTCTCTCGGTGGTGCATGATGTAAATATTGCTAGCCTTCGGGCTGGTGATATAGATAGACTAGAAGATAGTCTCTCGGTGGTGCATGATATAAATATTGCTAGCCTTCGGGCTGGTGGTATAGATAGACTAGAAGATAGTCTCTCGGTGGTGCATGATATGGACCTCGCTACTCATTTGAGTTAGGAAGAAGGAAGATCAAAATTCTGCAGAGAGTTTTATTCTATGTTGATCTATGCTGTGCGAAACCATGTCTACTGCCTTGCAATCAACTCATACTTTTGAGTTCTTCTCTAGCCAATAAGCACCGTAACATAATTCGGAGTGTACGGCAAACGGTGGTTGACATTTGGTGAAAATTCCAGTGTCGTGTTACGGCACTGGGAAAGAACTTGAACTTGTGCTCAGGCAACCAAGCAGCCAAGGTTGTGCGGTGTCTTGCTACAAATGTTCGGTTGTGTTCTAAATTAGCTGAAGTAAGCTGAAGAGAAAAGCGAGAAAAGCGCTCCCAAATGGCCTAACACTGGCAGCCAATCAGAGTGCGAGAAAAGCGCTCCCAAATGGCCTAACACTGGCAGCCAATCAGAGTGCGAGAAAAGCGCTCCCAAATGGCCTAACACTGGCAGCCAATCAGAGTGCGAGAAAAGCGCTCCCAAATGGCCTAACAGTGGCAGCCAATCAGAGTGCGAGAAAAGCGCTCCCAAATGGCCTAACAGTGGCAGCCAATCAGAGTGCGAGAAAAGCGCTCCCAATTGAGCTTGAGCTAGCTAGCTAGCTTGAGCTTGAGCTAGCTAGCTAGCTTGAGCTTGAGCTTGAGCTAGCTAGCTTGAGCTTGAGCTTGAGCTAGCTAGCTAGCTTGAGCTTGAGCTAGCTAGCTTGAGCTTGAGCTAGCTAGCTTGAGCTTGAGCTAGCTAGCAAGCTTGTGCTTGAGCTAGCTAGCTAGCTTGAGCTTGAGCTTGAGCTAGCTAGCTTGAGCTTGAGCTAGCTAGCTTGAGCTTGAGCTAGCTAGCTTGAGCTTGAGCTAGCTAGCAAGCTTGTGCTTGAGCTAGCTAGCTAGCTTGAGCTTGAGCTTGAGCTAGCTGGCTTGAGCTTGAGCTAGCTAGCTTGAGCTTGAGCTAGCTAGCTTGAGCTTGAGCTAGCTAGCTAGCTTGAACTTGAGCTAGCTAGCTAGCTTGAGCTTGAGCTAGCTAGCTAGCTTGAGCTTGAGCTAGCTAGCTAGCTTGAGCTTGAGCTTGAGCTAGCTAGCTTGAGCTTGAGCTTGAGCTAGCTAGCTAGCTGGAGCTTGAGCTAGCTAGCTTGAGCTTGAGCTAGCTAGCTTGAGCTTGAGCTAGCTAGCTAGCTTGAGCTTGAGCTAGCTAGCTAGCTTGAACTTGAGCTAGCTAGCTAGCTTGAGTTTGAGCTAGCTAGCTTGAGCTTGAGCTAGCTAGCTTGAGCTTGAGCTAGCTAGCTAGCTTGAACTTGAGCTAGCTAGCTAGCTTGAGCTTGAGCTAGCTAGCTAGCTTGAGCTTGAGCTAGCTAGCTAGCTTGAGCTTGAGCTTGAGCTAGCTAGCTTGAGCTTGAGCTTGAGCTAGCTAGCTAGCTTGAGCTTGAGCTAGCTAGCTTGAGCTTGAGCTAGCTAGCTTGAGCTTGAGCTAGCTAGCTAGCTTGAGCTTGAGCTAGCTAGCTAGCTTGAACTTGAGCTAGCTAGCTAGCTTGAGCTTGAGCTAGCTAGCTAGCTTGAGCTAGCTAGCTAGCTTGAGCTTGAGCTTGAGCTTGAGCTAGCTAGCTTGAGCTTGAGCTAGCTAGCTAGCTTGAGCTTGAGCTAGCTAGCCAGCTTGAGCTTGAGCTAGCTAGCTAGCTTGAGCTTGAGCTTGAGCTAGCTAGCTTGAGCTTGAGCTTGAGCTAGCTAGCTAGCTTGAGCTTGAGCTAGCTAGCTAGCTTGAGCTTGAGCTTGAGCTAGCTAGCTTGAGCTTGAGCTTGAGCTAGCTAGCTAGCTTGAGCTTGAGCTAGCTAGCTTGAGCTTGAGCTAGCTAGCTTGAGATTGAGCTAGCTAGCTAGCTTGTGCTTGAGCTAGCTAGCTAGCTTGAGCTTGAGCTTGAGCTAGCTGGCTTGAGCTTGAGCTAGCTAGCTTGAGCTTGAGCTAGCTAGCTTGAGCTTGAGCTAGCTAGCTAGCTTGAACTTGAGCTAGCTAGCTAGCTTGAGCTTGAGCTTGAGCTAGCTAGCTAGCTTGAGCTTGAGCTAGCTAGCTAGCTTGAGCTTGAGCTTGAGCTAGCTAGCTTGAGCTTGAGCTTGAGCTAGCTAGCTAGCTTGAGCTTGAGCTAGCTAGCTTGAGCTTGAGCTAGCTAGCTTGAGCTTGAGCTAGCTAGCTAGCTTGAGCTTGAGCTAGCTAGCTAGCTTGAACTTGAGCTAGCTAGCTAGCTTGAGCTTGAGCTAGCTAGCTAGCTTGAGCTAGCTAGCTAGCTTGAGCTTGAGCTTGAGCTTGAGCTAGCTAGCTTGAGCTTGAGCTAGCTAGCTAGCTTGAGCTTGAGCTAGCTAGCTAGCTTGAGCTTGAGCTAGCTAGCTAGCTTGAGCTTGAGCTTGAGCTAGCTAGCTTGAGCTTGAGCTTGAGCTAGCTAGCTAGCTTGAGCTTGAGCTAGCTAGCTTGAGCTTGAGCTAGCTAGCTTGAGCTTGAGCTAGCTAGCTAGCTTGAGCTTGAGCTAGCTAGCTAGCTTGAGCTTGAGCTAGCTGGCTTGAGCTTGAGCTAGATAGCTTGAGCTTGAGCTAGCTAGCTAGCTTGAGCTAGCTAGCTAGAGCTCGACCTATGAAAAGCTGCGCAAACACTTATTCTATAATAATTGCGAAAATTAAAAATTTCACAAGTGAAAAGCTGCATAAACAGTAATTCTATGTGTGGGGCATTATTAGGGGGAGGTGTCTTGTCAAAATATGGCTGGACTAAAGACCTCAACCCAGATAGGGTGGAAGGCCCTATGATCGGTCTGTTACTAATCGGTGACCGATAAAGACCTGACCAAGGCCTGTAGTAAGCTTGGTTAGGCATTACAGGAGATAACACTAAGACCGAGGGGTCTTAGAGAGCCCTCTAGCGGGGCGAATAGAGCTAGATCGAGCCTTGGGAAAGCTAGATCGAGCAGGACTGAAGCTAAAGGATAGACCGAGAGGTCTGTCTGGTCCTCCTAGAGAGGCCAAGAGAAAGTACGAGAAGCCAACTAAAGCTTGATCGGGCCTTCAGCAAGCACGACCGAGCTGTACCGGAGCTAACACTAAGACCGAGGGGTCTTAGAGAGCCCTCTAGCGGGGCGAATAGAGCTAGATCGAGCCTTGGGAAAGCTAGATCGAGCAGGACTGAAGCTAAACGATAGACCGAGAGGTCTGTCTGGTCCTCCTAGAGAGGCCAAGAGAAAAAACGAGAAGCTAACTAAAGCTTGATCGGGCCTTCAGCAAGCACGACCGAGCTGTACCGGAGCTAACACTAAGACCGAGGGGTCTTAGAGAGCCCTCTAGCGGGGCGAATAGAGCTTGATCAAGCCTTGGGCAAGCTAGATCGAGCAGGACTGAAGCTAAGCAAGAGACCGAGAGGTCTGTCTGGTCCTCCTAGAGAGGCCAAGAGAAAGTACGAGAAGCCAACTAAAGCTTGATCGGGCCTTCAGCAAGCACGACCGAGCTGTACCGGAGCTAACACTAAGACCGAGGGGTCTTAGAGAGCCCTCTAGCGGGGCGAATAGAGCTAGATCGAGCCTTGGGAAAGCTAGATCGAGCAGGACTGAAGCTAAACGATAGACCGAGAGGTCTGTCTGGTCCTCCTAGAGAGGCCAAGAGAAAGTACGAGAAGCTAACTAAAGCTTGATCGCGCCTTCAGCAAGCACGATTGAGCAAGACCGGAGCTAACACTAAGACCGAAGTGTCTTAGAGAGCCCTCTGGTGGGGCGAATAGAGCTAGATCGAGCCTTGGGAAAGCTAGATCGAGTAAGATTGAAGCTGAAAGAGTGTCAGAGGAGCAAATGAACCTCCAAAAAGTGAAAATCAAATTTTAGAAAAAACACAAGTTAAATACTGCATGGACAGTATTTCTATGTGTGGGGCATTATTAGGGGGAGGTGTCTTGTCAAAATATGGCTGGACTAAAGACCTCAACCCGGATAGGGTGGAAGGCCCCATGATCGGTCTGTTACTAATCGGTGACCGATAAAGACCTGACCAAGGCCTGTAGTAAGCTTGGTTAGGCATTACAGGAGTTAACACTAAGACCGAGGGGTCTTAGAGAGCCCTCTAGCGGGGCGAATAGAGCTAGATCGAGCCTTGGGAAAGCTAGATCGAGCAGGACTGAAGCTAAGCAAGAGACCGAAAGGTCTGTCTGGTCCTCCTAGAGAGGCCAAGAGAAAGTACGAGAAGCTAACTAAAGCTTGATCAGGCCTTCAGCAAGCACGACCGAGCTGTACCGGAGCTAACACTAAGACCGAGGGGTCTTAGAGAGCCCTCTAGCAGGGCGAATAGATCTAGATCGAGCCTTGGGAAAGCTAGATCGAGCAGGACTGAAGCTAAACGATAGACCGAGAGGTCTGTCTGGTCCTCCTAGAGAGGCCAAGAGAAAGTACGAGAAGCTAACTAAAGCTTGATCGGGCCTTCAGCAAGCACGACCGAGCTGTACCGGAGCTAACACTAAGACCGAGGGGTCTTAGAGAGCCCTCTAGCAGGGCGAATAGAGCTAGATCGAGCCTTGGGAAAGCTAGATCAAGCAGGACTGAAGCTAAACGATAGACCGAGAGGTCTGTCTGGTCCTCCTAGAGAGGCCAAGAGAAAGTACGAGAATCTAACTAAAGCTTGATCGGGCCTTCAGCAAGCACGACCGAGCTGTACCGGAGCTAACACTAAGACCGAGGGGTCTTAGAGAGCCCTCTAGCAGGGCGAATAGAGCTAGATCGAGCCTTGGGAAAGCTAGATCGAGCAGGACTGAAGCTAAACGATAGACCGAGAGGTCTGTCTGGTCCTCCTAGAGAGGCCAAGAGGAAGTACGAGAAGCTAACTAAAGCTTGATCGCGCCTTCAGCAAGCACGATTGAGCAAGACCGGAGCTAACACTAAGACCGAAGTGTCTTAGAGAGCCCTCTAGTGGGGCGAATAGAGCTAGATCGAGCCTTGGGAAAGCTAGATCGAGTAAGATTGAAGCTGAAAGAGTGTCAGAGGAGCAAATGAACCTCCAAAAAGTGAAAATCAAATTTTAGAAAAAAACACAAGTTAAATACTGCATGGACAGTAATTCTATGTGTGGGGCATTATTAGGGAGAGGTGTCTTGTCAAAATATGGCTGGACTAAAGACCTCAACCCGGATAGGGTGGAAGGCCCTATGATTGGTCTGTTACTAATCGGTGACCGATAAAGACCTGACCAAGGCCTGTAGTAAGCTTGGTTAGGCATTACAGAAGATAACACTAAGACCGAGGGGTCTTAGAGAGCCCTCTAGCGGGGCGAATAGAGCTTGATCAAGCCTTGGGCAAGCTAGATCGAGCAGGACTGAAGCTAAACGATAGACCGAGAGGTCTGTCTGGTCCTCCTAGAGAGGCCAAGAGAAAGTACGAGAATCTAACTAAAGCTGGGTCGGGCCTTCAGCAAGCACGACCGAGCAGTACCGGAGCTAACACTAAGACCGAGGGGTCTTAGAGAGCCCTCTAGTGGGGCGAATAGAGCTAGATCGAGCCTTGGGAAAGCTAGATCGAGCAGGACTGAAGCTAAACGATAAACCGAAAGGTCTGACGGGTCCTCATAAGAGGCATGGAGAAAGATCTGATACTAAAGTACCTCTCGGAAGTAATAAAATATGCCTGATGAAGCCGGGTATGATGTTTGTTGTTTGATGGCATTCATCGATTAGGTCTGGTGGATTCCCCATTACTCCGAGTGGTACTAGTAGAGGCTCCTACAGGGGTGAGCAAAGCGAGATCAAGCCTTAGGCAAGCTAGATCGAGCAGAACTGAAGCTGAAAAGCAAAATAAATGACAGGTCTGTCCAAATCAATAAACTTGAAATCCAGTGTGGTCACCACGGGTCACGAGGTGAATTCCTAGCGATTGTCTGCTGAACGTATAGGAAGGCCCGAAACGAACGATAATTTCATTGCACAGTGGAGATACTATACGTTCAGGAGTAGCATACATCGGGTTTGATCTATGATCATGTCTGGTCTCCGAGGATCCACCGGGTTACCAACTGGCACCGCTGTACTGGGTGTAAAACTGGGCCACCTGAAGTCCCGGGTGTAAAACTAGGTGCCTCTGTGCCAAAGTAGCGGCTTGCGTAGTGCATTATGCCTCCGGCTTGCGAAATGGTTATAAGCAATAACAACAGGACGCCGCGGGGTGTTCACTTAAAGGAGTAACGTTCTCTCAAGGGAGGGGATCTAAAAATCTTGATAAAACATTTATTCTATGCAAAATTTGTGCGCAAATTTTGCAAAGTAAAAAGCTGCACTGTAGCAAATTCTATGTGTGTAGCATTATTAGGGAAGTGTTGTTTGATGGCACCTCTCTACTTGATGCACCAAAGAACTACCTTGATGGCTCATGACCGCTGGTAATCTGTCGTCGCTAGTAGTTCGGAACTGAGAACAAATATGTTCGCAAATTACAACAATTATACAGCATATTGCTGAATAAAGCAGAACCGAATAATACTCAGTGACTTTACACCAAGACTGACTAATGTCTGGATTGTATCGTCCTACTCGAGTAAGGCGAAGAAAAGCTAGAAAGATACGCTTTTCACAAAGCAGGCTTAATGCATGCAAACCAAGGAGGAAGGAGTGATGCCCCTCCTTATAATAAGCAGAACCAAATAAAGAACAGACAGCATCATCTGTACAGTGACCAAGAAGAGGTGAAACTTCTGTATGTGAAAAGGCAATTTGAGCGAGATTTATTAGCAGACTAGTATTATGTTGTTTCTAGTAGGCGAAAGCCGAAACATCAACATGTGAAAATCTGATATTAAATCCTCAATCATTTTCCCTAGTATTATACAGCTATGAGTAACCTTAATTGGACACGGCAATTATTGCTGACCGGTGAAACTTTCGCATGGGAAAGACACACACACTTCTTGACAAAGCAATAAGTATTATGCTGTTTCTAGTACGCGAAAGCAGAAACATCAGCATGTGAAAGTTGTGAAGTTGAAGAATTTTTGTGTTGAGTACGATGTTGTTACTAGTAACCATGTCGACAGCTGAGAACTGTTCTCTAACCAATAGAAGGTGAAACTTCTGTATGTGAAAAGGCAATTTGAGCGAGATTTCTTAGCAGACTAGTATTATGTTGTTTCTAGTAGGCGAAAGCCGAAACATCAACATGTGAAAATCTGATATTAAATCCTCAATCATTTTCCCTAGTATTATACAGCTACTAGTAGCCGTAATTGGTCAGGGAAACATTGTTGACCGGTGAAACTTCACATGGGAAAGACACACAAATTACTTGACAAAACAATAAGTATTATGCTGTTTCTAGTATGCGAAAGCAGAAACATCAGCATGTGAAAGTTGTGAAGTTGAAAAGTTTTTGTGTTGAGTACGGTGTTGTTACTAGTAACCATGTCGACAGCTGGAAAGCTGTTCTCTAACCAATAAAAGGTAAAACTTCTGTATCTGAAGAGGCGGCGTGATTGAGATTTTTAACAGACTAGTATTATGTTGTTTCTAGTAGGCGAGAGCCGAAACATCGACATGTGAACATCTGGTTTTTAAATCATGAGTCAATTCTCCCTAGTATGATACAGTTGTTAGCCGGTATTGGTAACAGTAGAACAGAGATTTGGAGGGCAAAACCTGCTCATGGGAAATGCTCACAGAGCGCTATCTACCAGTACACATAGTATTATGCTGTTTCTAGTACGCGCGAGCCGAAACATCAGCATGTGAAATGTGTAATCGTGGGTAACTCTAAGTGTGTAGAGTACTGTGTAGTAACTAGTAGCCATGCCAAAGCATGCATTGAAACTCTTCGTGATTTAAAAAGCTCAAAGCAAGATTGACGAGGCCGCAAGGCTATGTCTTTCTAAATTCGAACAAATCGAAAGATTGTTCAAAGTACAATTAAACTGATTGATCCTGTCAGTTGCCATATGCTTGTCTGAAAGACTAAGCCATGCATGTGCAAGCGAAGCTTGAAAAAGTGGAACCGCGAATGGCTCATTAAATCAGTTACTATCTATTAGTTGATTTGCAAGCTAAATGAATAACTGCGGTAACCCTGCAGCTAATGCATGCTGATTGTCCGACACTGTCGGAGACTTTTACAAGACTACACCGGGTGATTTGCTAAGTACAGACACATCCCGTGATGAGTCCTAGTAACTGAAAGATCCCAGATAGCTTCGGCTTGGGGACGGAACTTCCGAATTTCTGACCTATCAACCTATGATGGTAGTGTAACGGACTACCATGGTTGTGACGGGTAACGGGGAATCAGGGTTCGATTCCGGAGAGGGAGCCTTAGAAACGGCTACCACATCCAAGGAAGGCAGCAGGCACGCAAATTACCCACTCTCCGCACGAGGAGGTAGTGACTAGAAATAATGATATGAACCTTTATGGTTTGTAATCAGAATGGAATGGACTTAAAAGCTCCATTGATGAACGAGTAGAGGGCAAGTCTGGTGCCAGCAGCCGCGGTAATACCAGCCTCTACAAGCGTATGCAATAGTTGCTGCGTTTAAAAAGCTCATAGTTGGATCTGTTTGAGTAGAACGGCAACATGGTCTTCAGTTAAATCTGTTGACTCGTTCCGCTCATCCTTCGCATCGAAGAAATAGTTTGCACTTAAATGTGACGAACTGTGGAAACGGTGTTTTCACCCTGAGAAAATTAGAGTGTTCAAAGCATCCTTTGGGATCGAATAATAAAGCATGGAATAATGGAGAATGACCCGCTACTCGATTGATGCCGGTTGGCTGAGTGCGGTAATGATTGAAAGGAACAGACGGGGGCATTTGTATTGCTACGTTAGAGGTGAAATTCTTGGATCGTGGCAAGACAAACTACTGCGAAAGCATTTGCCAAGAATGTTTTCATTAATCAAGAACGAAAGTCAGAGTATTGAAGAGGATTAGATACCCTCGTAATTCTGACCATAAACTATACCAACCTACAATTTGTCAAAGTCGATCTTGACTTGGCAAGAGATTAACCGGGAAACCAAAGTTTATTGGTTCCGGGGGAAGTATGGTTGCAAAATCGAAACTTAAAGGAATTGACGGAAGGGCACCACCAGGAGTGGAGCCTGCGGCTTAATTTGACTCAACACGGGAAAACTCACCCGGTCCAGACATCTTAAGGATTGACAGATTGAATATCTTTCATGATTATATGGGCGGTGGTGCATGGCCGTTCTTAGTTAGTGGAGTGATCTGTCTGGTTAATTCCGATAACGAACGAGATCTTCTCCATCTAAATAATGAAATTCACTATATGTGAATTCAAACACTTCTTAGAGGAACTATGCGGAATTAAATACCGCAGATGAAGTGAGGCTATAACAGGTCTGTGATGCCCTTAGATGTTCTGGACTGCACGCGCGCTACACTGTGTACTTTTAGATTGAGTACTCAGCCCTTGGTCCGAAATGGACTGGGCAATCAGAGAAAAGTACAGCGCTTCAAGGGGATCGTCTGTTGTAACTTGCAGACGTGAACCAGGAATTCCTGGTACTTATGAGTCAACAACTCATAGGGATTACGTCCCTGCCCTTTGTACACACCGCCCGTCGCTACTACTGATTGGATAGTTAAGCAAGAATTGCAAATTCCTACTGTTGGGACTTCGGTCTCCGGCAACGGGATGAAGCGGATCGAGCTTAATTGTCTAGAGGAAGTAAAAGTCGTAACAAGGTTTCCGTAGGGGAACCTGCGGAAGGATCAGTGATTGATTCCTTCGGGCATGGCTGCTGGTAGAGGCCATGTCTGTAGTGCGCATGACGCTCTGTCGCTAGAGATTGCTTGGCAACCAATCTCGAATTATGTATCGAGCTCAAAAACTACTTGTGTGGATACATAGTTCAGCAGTCATGGCAAGGGACTGCTTAAAGGGAGACTAGTTAGCAAAAGCAGCCTAGCAGAACTGCAGCTATCTAGATCTCAGAAGCTGGGTTATAGAAGCCCAGCTATAGACTTGTGAATGAGAAAGGCCTAAAAAGGTCCACAAGTCGCGTGGTTAGAACCGACACGCAAAAATCCCAGCGAGTGACAGAGCGTTGCGCTGTTCAGTGGGAAAGAGTTGAGCTACTCGGGGCGCCCACTGAACTTGCTCCGAGCCAAAGGCTCGAAAAAACACAGCTTAGCCTCAGATCCTTTACATAGAAGGCTAGCTAAAATAAACTTACCTTGGACGAGGGTAAAGTTTAGTCAGTTCTTAGGGGAGAGTAATCCACAGCTTCTCGCCCTCTGAACATTCTCCCAGATATGTAGGTCTGGGAGAGTCTCCTCCTGTTCTTCGGAATCTGGAGGTAGACAAAGACAGTACGATACGATCTTGCATCGGGATGACTAACCGATAATGATCATAATCTGACAATTTTTCCGGCTTGAGGCACCGGAGTCAGATTAAAGACACATACTGAACTAAAGGCGTATGTGCAAAGCTTGTCGGAGTGTAGAGAGTCAAGCTGAGTTGACTCGTCACGTGGTGATGACAACAGCCATGTGCAAAACACTCACAACTTTATCGTCTATGTGGAAAAGGTTGCTAACAGCGCTCTCTATGAGAGGCCCTCGCATATAACTATACGAGGAAAAGGCGATAGAGTTGTTTGAATGTGGGGCAGGTTCATCGACAAGCTAAGTTGATCACATTCTTGTTGTGGCATCCTACTAGAATTGGTCACGGTCTGCACCAACTCTCCCCAAGTTGGCCAGACTTAAAACTAGAAATAAGGTTTGCAGCTATGTGAACCAAGAAACTGTAAAGGAGTTGAAAGAACTTAAAGGAATTGAAAGAGGCCTTGAGGTATATCCTCTTGGTAAAGACCCACAAAAGCTCACAAAAGTGGCTTCGAAGGGCAAAACTGGTTCATCCAAAACAATTGGAGAGCTTAAAGCAGAACCAATTCGAATGAAACACTATTGGTGAAACTTCATCATGAGAACGTCACCAGCTGATCACGCTCTATGATATGACTAGTATTATGTTGCTTCTAGTAGGCTAAGCGCAAGCCGAAACATCAACATGTGAAAGTCGTAGAATTTTGCAATCAAACTGTGGCTAGTACTGTGATGTTACTAGTAACCTGGTGTTCCGTCATATGGCCAAGAGAGCATTTGAAGGCGAAACTTCTGCATGGGAAAGCTGCATCATGATCAAAATTTTATATCGAGTATTATGTTGACGTTAGTAGGCCTTGGCCGAAAACGCAGCATGTGAAAGGTATAGATAAAAGTTATTGTTGCAGTCAGTACTGTGTAGTTACTAGTAGCTGGATTTAAGCTCAAAATGAGACACTGTTGGTGAAACTTCATCATGAGAATGTCACAAGCTGATCAAGCTCTATGATATGACTAGTATTATGTTGCTTCTAGTAGGCTAAGCGCAAGCCGAAACATCAACATGTGAAAGTCGTAGAATTTTGCGATCAAATTGTGGCTAGTACTGTGATGTTACTAGTAACCTTGTGTTACGTCATATGGCCAAGAGAGCATTTGAAGGCGAAACTTCTGCATGGGGAAGCTGCATCATGAACAAAAGTTTATATCGAGTATTATGTTGACATTAGTAGGCCCTGGCCGAAAGCGCAGCATGTGAAAGGTATAGATAAAAGTTATCGTTGCAGTCAGTACTGTGTAGTTACTAGTAGCTGGATTTAAGCTCGAAATGAGACACTGTTGGTGAAACTTCATCATGAGAACGTCACAAGCTGATCACGCTCCATGATATGACTAGTATTATGTTGCTTCTAGTAGGCTAAGCGCAAGCCGAAACATCAACATGTGAAAGTCGTAGAATTTTGCGATCAAATTGTGGCTAGTACTGTGATGTTACTAGTAACCTTGTGTTACGTCATATGGCCAAGAGAGCATTTGAAGGCGAAACTTCTGCATGGGGAAGCTGCATCATGAACAAAAGTTTATATCGAGTATTATGTTGACGTTAGTAGGCCCTGGCCGAAAGCGCAGCATGTGAAAGGTATAGATAAAAGTTAGCGTTGCAGTCAGTACTGTGTAGTTAATAGTAGCTGGATTTAAGCTCGAAATGAGACACTGTTGGTGAAACTTCATCATGAGAACGTCACAAGCTGATCACGCTCTATGATATGACTAGTATTATGTTGCTTCTAGTAGGCTAAGCGCAAGCCGAAACATCAACATGTGAAAGTCGTAGAATTTTGCAATCAAACTGTGGCTAGTACTGTGATGTTACTAGTAACCTTTTCTTACGTCATATGGCCAAGAGAGCATTTGAAGGCGAAACTTCTGCATGGGGAAGCTGCATCATGAACAAAAGTTTATATCGAGTATTATGTTGACGTTAGTAGGCCCTGGCCGAAAGCGCAGCATGTGAAAGGTATAGATAAAAGTTATCGTTGCAGTCAGTACTGTGTAGTTACTAGTAGCTGGATTTAAGCTCGAAGTGAGACACTGTTGGTGAAACTTCATCATGAGAACGTCACAAGCTGATCACGCTCTATGATATGACTAGTATTATGTTGCTTATAGTAGGCTAAGCGCAAGCCGAAACATCAACATGTGAAAGTCGTAGAATTTTGCGATCAAACTGTGGCTAGTACTTTGATGATGCTTGTAGCCAACCGAATTGGTTGAAAAGCCCAATAAGTAAGCTAACTTGGGAGAGCTTGTTGGAAACCAAATGCTACTAGATTGGTCCAAATACATCCTTCAACAGGGGATCACTTGGCTCGCTTTACGAAGAGGAGCACAGCTATATGTGTTAATTCGGTATGAATCGCAAGATTTGTTTACCGACCTCTCTAACGCAAAAGGCGGTCTCGGCTTCGGCTGTTGACTGCGTCCGATTCAGGGTTATATAACTCTCGATTGAACACATTGATGTTCTATTGTTGGTGCTTCCAATAAAATTGGAACACTTAAAGCAGAACCGATTCAAATAATAGCATTCTGATCAATGATTGCATTCCTTGATCAAGAACTGCTGGAGTCATTGTGATGGCGAATTTTCTTCATAAGAAAATTGCAAAGAGACGGAACTTAATGAGACTAGTATTATGTTGTTTCTAGTAAGCGGAAGCTGAAACAGCAACATGTGAAAATCAAGTTTTGTTCAATGATCTCGAGGCGATAAGTACTATGAAGCAACTAGTAGCCTAAGCATGACTCAGATTTGAGACAGTCAAAAAGACTGGCGAAACTTCTTCACATGAAAGTTACATAGAGAACTACAAATGTATACAGCGAGTATTATGTTGTTTCTAGTAGGCGAAAGCTGAAACATCAACATGTGAAAGTTGTCTGCAAACTGTAGAACGATATGTGATTAGTACTGTGCTGTTACTAGTAGCCAGTCTGACTGTAGAAGCCAAGACAAAGGGAAACTAATGCATCTGAAAAGGACAAGTTATGGAAAGGTATGCACGATAAGTATTATGTTGTTTCTAGTAAGCGGCAGCTGAAACATCAACATGTGAACGTCGTTGTGTACAGTAACCTAGAACTATATAGTCCTTAGTAACGTGCATTTACTAGTACCTGTAATTGGTATTCAGACTCAGGCAGTTTGGAATAGTTTGGCAAAGATGCACCAGAGAAAACTGGGATTTGATACAGAAATTGTTGAATACAAGTATTATGCTGCTTCTAGTAGGTTGAATCCGAAACATCAGCATGTGAAAATTGAAAACATTTCTGGTTCGAATTGTCACAAGTATTTGGTGATCTGAGTAGCCAAACTCACTACAACGCCAATTGAAGGCAAAAATTCTCAACGGGAAAAGCTATTCTCATTGAATGAGCTAACAAGACGAGTATTATGTTGCTTCTAGTAGGCGAAAGCCAAAACATCAACATGTGAAAGTCTTGCTGAACAAATTTAATGTTGTTGAGCTCAGTACCGTGTGAATTAGTAGCCATAATTGGCGAGCGAAAATTGAACTGGCGAAACTTCGTCTTTGGAAAATTGCAGATGCCGAGCACTTATTTTGCAACGAGTATTATGTTGACTGTAGTAAGCGAAAGCCGAAACAGCAACATGTGAAAGCTGTTGAAATTTGTGGTCATTTTGCAATAAGTACAAGGAGTGTAACTAGTAGCCAGGTCAAAATTTGGGATAAGAATGAGCAAAAATTCTGCATGAGAACAGTTGAAATTATGAAACTAAATTACAAAGACTAGTATTATGTTGTTTCGAGTACGCGAAAGCGGAAACATCAACATGTGAACGTTTGTAACGAAGTTTCGTTAATTTTCAGCCTAGTACTGAGCAAGAACGAGTAGCCTCATCTCCAATCCCACGCAAAATGTAGTGAAATATGTGAGTGAACCTTATTCACGGTGAGGGTTTCCCGAGGTCTGTATTGCAGCGAGTATTATGTTGCTTCTAGTAAGCGAAAGCTGAAACAACAACATTTGAAAGTTGGAATTAATGACTGAATGGAAACTTCGACCTGTGTTTGATAGTAGTAGCGAACAAAACTGCTGAATCGGTTTCTGTCTCATATTGGTCAGTGAACCAATTAAGAGACAATCAACTACATAACCTGAATTGGGCGAGAGAACCCCCTTAACTTAAGCATATCAGTAAGGGGAGGAAAAGAAATCAACTGAGAATCCCTTAGTAATGGCGAATGAACAGGGAAAAGCTCATCGGGAAGAGAAATGGCAACATTTCTCGGTGTCCGGTATGGTTTGATGCTAGACTGGTGAATTTGTCCTGATGTCTACTGGAAAGTAGCATCAAAGAAGGTGAAAATCCTGTAAAGGTCATTTTCGATA
>NW_027451362.1:22500-32500 GCF_964194025.1 Convolutriloba macropyga
AGAAAAGCGCTCCCAAATGGCCTAACAGTGGCAGCCAATCAGAGTGCGAGAAAAGCGCTCCCAAATGGCCTAACAGTGGCAGCCAATCAGAGTGCGAGAAAAGCGCTCCCAAATGGCCTAACAGTGGCAGCCAATCAGAGTGCGAGAAAAGCGCTCCCAAATGGCCTAACAGTGGCAGCCAATCAGAGTGCGAGAAAAGCGCTCCCAAATGGCCTAACAGTGGCAGCCAATCAGAGTGCGAGAAAAGCGCTCCCAAATGGCCTAACAGTGGCAGCCAATCAGAGTTCGAGAAAAGCGCTCCCAAATGGCCTAACAGTGGCAGCCAATCAGAGTGCGAGAAAAGCGCTCCCAAATGGCCTAACAGTGGCAGCCAATCAGAGTGCGAGAAAAGCGCTCCCAAATGGCCTAACAGTGGCAGCCAATCAGAGTGCGAGAAAAGCGCTCCCAAATGGCCTAACAGTGGCAGCCAATCAGAGTGCGAGAAAAGCGCTCCCAAATGGCCTAACAGTGGCAGCCAATCAGAGTGCGAGAAAAGCGCTCCCAAATGGCCTAACAGTGGCAGCCAATCAGAGTGCGAGAAAAGCGCTCCCAAATGGCCTAACAGTGGCAGCCAATCAGAGTGCGAGAAAAGCGCTCCCAAATGGCCTAACAGTGGCAGCCAGCTAGAGCTAGCTTAAGTTAGCTTGGGTTAGCTTGAGTTAGCTTTAATTAGCTTTAATTAGCTTAAGCTAGCTTAAGTTAGCTTGGGTTAGCTTGAGTTAGCTTGAGCTAGCTTGAGTTAGCTTGAATTAGCTTGAGTTAGCTTGAATTAGCTTGAGTTAGCTTGAGTTAGCTTGAATTAGCTTGAGTTAGCTTGAGTTAGCTCGGGTTAGCTTGAGTTTGACTTCATTAACCCAAGTTAGCTTGGGTTAACTTCATTAAGTTAGCTTGAACTAGCTTGAGTTAGCTTGAGTTAGCTTGAGTTAGCTAGCTTGAATTAGCTTGAGTTAGCTTGAGTTAGCTTGAATTAGCTTGAGTTAGCTTGAGTTAGCTCGGGTTAGCTTGAGTTTGACTTCATTAACCCAAGTTAGCTTGGGTTAACTTCATTAAGTTAGCTTGAACTAGCTTGAGTTAGCTTGAGTTAGCTTGAGTTAGCTTGAGTTAGCTTGAGTTAGCTTGTCTTAGCTTTAGCTAGCTTGAGTTAGCTTGAACTAGCTTTAGCTACCTTGAGTTAGCTTGAGTTAGCTCGGGTTAGCTTGAGTTAGCTTGAGTTAGCTTGAGTTAGCTTTAGCTAGCTTGAGTTAGCTTGAGTTAGCTTGAGTTAGCTTGAGTTAGCTTGAATTAGCTTGAGTTAGCTTGAGTTAGCTTTAGCTAGCTTGGGTTAGCTTGAGCTAGCTTGAGTTAGCTCGGGTTAGCTTGAGTTAGCTTGAGTTAGCTTTAGCTAGCTTGAGTTAGCTTGAGTTAGCTTGAGTTAGCTTGAGTTAGCTTTAGCTAACTCAAGCTAACTTTAGCTAACTCAAGTCGCGTGGTTAGAACCGACACGCAAAAATCCCAGCGAGTGACAGAGCGTTGCGCTGTTCAGTGGGAAAGAGTTGAGCTACTCGGGGCGCCCACTGAACTTGCTCCGAGCCAAAGGCTCGAAAAAACACAGCTTAGCCTCAGATCCTTTACATAGAAGGCTAGCTAAAATAAACTTACCTTGGACGAGGGTAAAGTTTAGTCAGTTCTTAGGGGAGAGTAATCCACAGCTTCTCGCCCTCTGAACATTCTCCCAGATATGTAGGTCTGGGAGAGTCTCCTCCTGTTCTTCGGAATCTGGAGGTAGACAAAGACAGTACGATACGATCTTGCATCGGGATGACTAACCGATAATGATCATAATCTGACAATTTTTCCGGCTTGAGGCACCGGAGTCAGATTAAAGACACATACTGAACTAAAGGCGTATGTGCAAAGCTTGTCGGAGTGTAGAGAGTCAAGCTGAGTTGACTCGTCACGTGGTGATGACAACAGCCATGTGCAAAACACTCACAACTTTATCGTCTATGTGGAAAAGGTTGCTAACAGCGCTCTCTATGAGAGGCCCTCGCATATAACTATACGAGGAAAAGGCGATAGAGTTGTTTGAATGTGGGGCAGGTTCATCGACAAGCTAAGTTGATCACATTCTTGTTGTGGCATCCTACTAGAATTGGTCACGGTCTGCACCAACTCTCCCCAAGTTGGCCAGACTTAAAACTAGAAATAAGGTTTGCAGCTATGTGAACCTAGAAACTGTAAAGGAGTTGAAAGAACTTAAAGGAATTGAAAGAGGCCTTGAGGTATATCCTCTTGGTAAAGACCCACAAAAGCTCACAAAAGTGGCTTCGAAGGGCAAAACTGGTTCATCCAAAACAATTGGAGAGCTTAAAGCAGAACCAATTCGAATGAAACACTATTGGTGAAACTTCATCATGAGAACGTCACAAGCTGATCACGCTCTATGATATGACTAGTATTATGTTGCTTCTAGTAGGCTAAGCGCAAGCCGAAACATCAACATGTGAAAGTCGTAGAATTTTGCAATCAAACTGTGGCTAGTACTGTGATGTTACTAGTAACCTGGTGTTCCGTCATATGGCCAAGAGAGCATTTGAAGGCGAAACTTCTGCATGGGAAAGCTGCATCATGATCAAAATTTTATATCGAGTATTATGTTGACGTTAGTAGGCCTTGGCCGAAAACGCAGCATGTGAAAGGTATAGATAAAAGTTATTGTTGCAGTCAGTACTGTGTAGTTACTAGTAGCTGGATTTAAGCTCAAAATGAGACACTGTTGGTGAAACTTCATCATGAGAATGTCACAAGCTGATCAAGCTCTATGATATGACTAGTATTATGTTGCTTCTAGTAGGCTAAGCGCAAGCCGAAACATCAACATGTGAAAGTCGTAGAATTTTGCGATCAAATTGTGGCTAGTACTGTGATGTTACTAGTAACCTTGTGTTACGTCATATGGCCAAGAGAGCATTTGAAGGCGAAACTTCTGCATGGGGAAGCTGCATCATGAACAAAAGTTTATATCGAGTATTATGTTGACATTAGTAGGCCCTGGCCGAAAGCGCAGCATGTGAAAGGTATAGATAAAAGTTATCGTTGCAGTCAGTACTGTGTAGTTACTAGTAGCTGGATTTAAGCTCGAAATGAGACACTGTTGGTGAAACTTCATCATGAGAACGTCACAAGCTGATCACGCTCCATGATATGACTAGTATTATGTTGCTTCTAGTAGGCTAAGCGCAAGCCGAAACATCAACATGTGAAAGTCGTAGAATTTTGCGATCAAATTGTGGCTAGTACTGTGATGTTACTAGTAACCTTGTGTTACGTCATATGGCCAAGAGAGCATTTGAAGGCGAAACTTCTGCATGGGGAAGCTGCATCATGAACAAAAGTTTATATCGAGTATTATGTTGACGTTAGTAGGCCCTGGCCGAAAGCGCAGCATGTGAAAGGTATAGATAAAAGTTAGCGTTGCAGTCAGTACTGTGTAGTTACTAGTAGCTGGATTTAAGCTCGAAATGAGACACTGTTGGTGAAACTTCATCATGAGAACGTCACAAGCTGATCACGCTCTATGATATGACTAGTATTATGTTGCTTCTAGTAGGCTAAGCGCAAGCCGAAACATCAACATGTGAAAGTCGTAGAATTTTGCAATCAAACTGTGGCTAGTACTGTGATGTTACTAGTAACCTTTTCTTACGTCATATGGCCAAGAGAGCATTTGAAGGCGAAACTTCTGCATGGGGAAGCTGCATCATGAACAAAAGTTTATATCGAGTATTATGTTGACGTTAGTAGGCCCTGGCCGAAAGCGCAGCATGTGAAAGGTATAGATAAAAGTTATCGTTGCAGTCAGTACTGTGTAGTTACTAGTAGCTGGATTTAAGCTCGAAGTGAGACACTGTTGGTGAAACTTCATCATGAGAACGTCACAAGCTGATCACGCTCTATGATATGACTAGTATTATGTTGCTTATAGTAGGCTAAGCGCAAGCCGAAACATCAACATGTGAAAGTCGTAGAATTTTGCGATCAAACTGTGGCTAGTACTTTGATGATGCTTGTAGCCAACCGAATTGGTTGAAAAGCCCAATAAGTAAGCTAACTTGGGAGAGCTTGTTGGAAACCAAATGCTACTAGATTGGTCCAAATACATCCTTCAACAGGGGATCACTTGGCTCGCTTTACGAAGAGGAGCACAGCTATATGTGTTAATTCGGTATGAATCGCAAGATTTGTTTACCGACCTCTCTAACGCAAAAGGCGGTCTCGGCTTCGGCTGTTGACTGCGTCCGATTCAGGGTTATATAACTCTCGATTGAACACATTGATGTTCTATTGTTGGTGCTTCCAATAAAATTGGAACACTTAAAGCAGAACCGATTCAAATAATAGCATTCTGATCAATGATTGCATTCCTTGATCAAGAACTGCTGGAGTCATTGTGATGGCGAATTTTCTTCATAAGAAAATTGCAAAGAGACGGAACTTAATGAGACTAGTATTATGTTGTTTCTAGTAAGCGGAAGCTGAAACAGCAACATGTGAAAATCAAGTTTTGTTCAATGATCTCGAGGCGATAAGTACTATGAAGCAACTAGTAGCCTAAGCATGACTCAGATTTGAGACAGTCAAAAAGACTGGCGAAACTTCTTCACATGAAAGTTACATAGAGAACTACAAATGTATACAGCGAGTATTATGTTGTTTCTAGTAGGCGAAAGCTGAAACATCAACATGTGAAAGTTGTCTGCAAACTGTAGAACGATATGTGATTAGTACTGTGCTGTTACTAGTAGCCAGTCTGACTGTAGAAGCCAAGACAAAGGGAAACTAATGCATCTGAAAAGGACAAGTTATGGAAAGGTATGCACGATAAGTATTATGTTGTTTCTAGTAAGCGGCAGCTGAAACATCAACATGTGAACGTCGTTGTGTACAGTAACCTAGAACTATATAGTCCTTAGTAACGTGCATTTACTAGTACCTGTAATTGGTATTCAGACTCAGGCAGTTTGGAATAGTTTGGCAAAGATGCACCAGAGAAAACTGGGATTTGATACAGAAATTGTTGAATACAAGTATTATGCTGCTTCTAGTAGGTTGAATCCGAAACATCAGCATGTGAAAATTGAAAACATTTCTGGTTCGAATTGTCACAAGTATTTGGTGATCTGAGTAGCCAAACTCACTACAACGCCAATTGAAGGTAAAAATTCTCAACGGGAAAAGCTATTCTCATTGAATGAGCTAACAAGACGAGTATTATGTTGCTTCTAGTAGGCGAAAGCCAAAACATCAACATGTGAAAGTCTTGCTGAACAAATTTAATGTTGTTGAGCTCAGTACCGTGTGAATTAGTAGCCATAATTGGCGAGCGAAAATTGAACTGGCGAAACTTCGTCTTTGGAAAATTGCAGATGCCGAGCACTTATTTTGCAACGAGTATTATGTTGACTGTAGTAAGCGAAAGCCGAAACAGCAACATGTGAAAGCTGTTGAAATTTGTGGTCATTTTGCAATAAGTACAAGGAGTGTAACTAGTAGCCAGGTCAAAATTTGGGATAAGAATGAGCAAAAATTCTGCATGAGAACAGTTGAAATTATGAAACTAAATTACAAAGACTAGTATTATGTTGTTTCGAGTACGCGAAAGCGGAAACATCAACATGTGAACGTTTGTAACGAAGTTTCGTTAATTTTCAGCCTAGTACTGAGCAAGAACGAGTAGCCTCATCTCCAATCCCACGCAAAATGTAGTGAAATATGTGAGTGAACCTTATTCACGGTGAGGGTTTCCCGAGGTCTGTATTGCAGCGAGTATTATGTTGCTTCTAGTAAGCGAAAGCTGAAACAACAACATTTGAAAGTTGGAATTAATGACTGAATGGAAACTTCGACCTGTGTTTGATAGTAGTAGCGAACAAAACTGCTGAATCGGTTTCTGTCTCATATTGGTCAGTGAACCAATTAAGAGACAATCAACTACATAACCTGAATTGGGCGAGAGAACCCCCTTAACTTAAGCATATCAGTAAGGGGAGGAAAAGAAATCAACTGAGAATCCCTTAGTAATGGCGAATGAACAGGGAAAAGCTCATCGGGAAGAGAAATGGCAACATTTCTCGGTGTCCGGTATGGTTTGATGCTAGACTGGTGAATTTGTCCTGATGTCTACTGGAAAGTAGCATCAAAGAAGGTGAAAATCCTGTAAAGGTCATTTTCGATACCAGTCATAATGGCTCATTCCTATGAGTAGAGTTGTTTGAAAGTGCAACTCGAAGCTGGAGATATGTCTCTCCAAAAGCTAATTATAAAGCGAGACCGATAGTAAACAAGTACCGTGAGGGAAAGTTGAAAAGCACTCTGAAGAGAGAGTGAAAAGTACGTGAAACTGTTGAAGGGGAACTGGAGTGAGCGTTACCATACTCAATGCCTTGATATTATATTCTCGGCTACCGAGTAGTGTAGTTGTCGTCTTTTGGCAAATCTTGTTAATGAATCGAGCAGAAGTTTTCCTCGGAATTCTTCTTGTTGATTCTAAACAAAATGAGATAAATTGATCTTGATTGCCTGTCTGACCTCAACTTCCTATTCAATGCTCTCTACAGCCCGTCTTGAAACACGGACCAAGGAGTGTGAGTTGCTTGCAAGTGTTGTCGCTCATTGAAAGCGCACACGCGAAATGAAAGTGAACAGTGTAATTTTTATGAATTGCACTACTTTGTGTGGTGAGGGCGCCGATTCGGTGTCCCGCAACCACGGACGGTTTTGCTCTTATTGCATGACTGATCCAGAGCAAGTAGCACACGACCCGAAAGATGGTGATCTATGCTTGGGCAGGGCGAAGCCACGGGAAACCATGGTGGAAGCCCGAAGCGGTTCTGACGTGCAAATCGATCGTCTGACCTGAGCATAGGGGCGAAAGACTAATCGAACCATCTAGTAGCTGGTTTCCTCCGAAGTTTCCCTCAGGATAGCAAAAGCTTGAGCAAGATTGAAAAATCTTCGCAAAGCAATTTCATCGGTTAAAGCGAATGATTAGAGGAATGGGGGAAAATTTTTCCTTCACCTATTCTCAAACTATAAATCGGTGAGATGTCCTTGTGACTTAATTGCACTTGGACTATGAATGCAAGCTTTTTGTGGGCCGCTTTTGGTAAGCAGAACCGGCGATGTGGGATGAACCAAAAGTTGGGTTAAGGCGCCTAACTACTTGCTCATGAGTCACCACAAAAGGTGTTGATTGATACTGACAGCAGGACGGTGGTCATGGAAGTTGAAATCCGCTAAGGAGTGTGTAACAACTCACCTGCCGAATCAATCAGCCCTGAAAATGGATGGCACTAGAGCTCGTGGCCTATACCCAACCATGAATATCAATATCTAACGCAAGTTAGATTAGAGAAAAAGAGCCTCACCAGCTCAAAAATGATATTCATGTGTAGGAGGACACATTGATTGCGCTAAAGTATGCACGCAAGTGTATGCGCGAAGCGATCAATGGAGCAGATCTTGGTGGAAGTAGCAAGTACTCAAATGAGAACTTTGAGGACTGAAGCGGGAAAGGCTTTCATGTGAACAGCGTTTGCACATGAGTTAGTCGATTCTAAAAGACAGGCTAATGCCAAAGTCTTGAATAGTGGTTTCTTGAAAACTGCTGAGTCTCGAAAGAGCATCGGGTTAAAATTCCCGAACTTACTCTCCTGGCATTGAGACGGCAACGTCATTGAGGTCGAACTTTGTCATTGGGACCTTGGGGAAGAGTTATCTTTTCTTTATAACACGTTGTAGAGTCCTTGGAATTGATTCAATCAGAGATAAGGCTCGAAGCGTGCAAGAGCACAGCAGCATTTGCTGTGTCCCAATTGTTCCTGGTGGCACATAAAAGTTTGGCTTAGCAGATGTCAGGAGAGTGAATCGTACCGATTACCGCATCAGGTCCCCAAGGTGAAAAGCCTCTGGTCTTGGAACAGTGTAGATAAGGGAAGTCGGCAAAATAGATCCGTACCTTCGGAAGAAGGATTGGCTCTGAGGAGTGGGTGTAACAAGCCTTTAGTTTGACGCTTCGGTCTGCTAAAGCGTGCGATGGCCTTCGGGTTGTTGGCGTTTGGTTTGACTGCTAGCTGATATGCTTTAGGTCTATTCTGTTGCACAAAAAACACTCGAACTCTGAACTGGTTCGGACAAGGGGAATCCGACTGTTTAATTAAAACAAAGCATTGCGATGGCTGGTGAAACGGTGTTGACGCAATGTGATTTCTGCCCAGTGCTCTGAATGTCAAAGTGAAGAAATTCAAATAAGCGCGGGTAAACGGCGGGAGTAACTATGACTCTCTTTCGGCGGGAGTAACTATGACTCTCTTAATTAGTGATGATTAGTTGACTGTGTGCAACCTCCACGAGGTCTCGCTGGAAACTGCCATTCGTGGCTGAGCTAAGCACACCATCAATAGTCCCCGGAATGGACAAACCTTAAAAACTTGCCCAGTGGAAGGAAAACCACTCAACAAACCACGGTTTCGGAGTCATACCAAAACAAAGACTGTCCGTGGAAGGCAAACCACTAAAACCACGGTTTCGGAGTCACACCAAAACAAAGACTGTCCGTGGAAGGCGAACCACTAAAAACCACGGTTTCGGAGTCATACCAGAACAAAGGCTGTCCGGTGAAGTGTGCTGACCACCTTAAAAGTTCGCCAACCACTTTGGGTAAAACCAAAGTCTGTACCTCGGTACAGTAGTCCCAACGATGAAGACAATCAATGAGAAAGATCTGGCCTCAGCCAGACAAGACAGTGTGAGCACCAGTAGTGAGCTCGGCCTGAAGCAGCACAAGACCAGAAGTCACAAGTCAGGGGCATCACAGACGAAAGCATCACAGGGAGCACATGCGGGCAGGGCTCCCACCCAGGAACCCGTGAGTGGCCAAGCAACAGCCCCCAACTGGTGCTGCTCAATCTGTGGTGCTGGACCCTTCAAAGGACAGACTGGTCTCTCACTTCACACCAAAAGCAGGCACCCAGATACATACCACCAGATGCAGGCCCAGAAGACAGGCAGATCTAATGCAAGGTGGACTCTTGAGGAAATGGCTCTGGTCAGAGACGCGATGAGGGGCCTTGATCCCGCATCCCAGAAGCAAGAGAATGAGCAACTGGCAAGACTGTTCCCCCATCGATCCGCTGAGGCATTCAAGGGCTTGAGAAAGAACCAACAGTTTGTGGCAATGATGCAGGAACATGACAGGGAGGAAAACACTGTGCAGGAAGACAGACCAAGACACTGTCTTGAGACGGGCATCGACCTTGAGATGCTGGCTCTTCCTCCTCCGGGTGAATGGCACAGAATGACGGACGACGATCTCACCCAGTACGTCGAGAGAGAGGGACAGATGTGGCTACAAACCCTTGCACAAGAACCAGGGAAGAATGGGGGACAGAGGGCTCACAAACATCCTAGACGATCCAAGAAGGGCATGAGACGGCACCAGTATGCAAGACTGCAGGCTCTTTACAGACGTGACAGGGCTAAGGCAGCGGCATCAGTGATGGATGGGTCATGGGAGAAGTTTGGTGAGCACAACCCCATCACCGACAAGACAGGGTTTCTTGATGCTTGGCAGCAGCTCCTTGAGACGGAAGCAGAGACAATAGACCTAAGCACAATCAGCGGTCAGGGTTGGGTCACTCCAATCACCATCGAAGAAGTGGCCAAGTGTGTGCAGACCATGGGACAGACAGCTTCTGGACCAGACAGGGTGAGCAGGAAGACGGTGACTTGCATCCCCTTCAAGAAGTTGGTCTCCCACTTCAATCTCTGGCTGCTGGCTGAACATCTACCCGAGTGGCTCCTTAGTGGAAGAACAGTGTTCATCCCCAAAGTGGCAGGGTCTCAGGAACCAATGGACTTCAGACCCATCACAGTGGCAAGTGTACTGGCCAGGGTGTTCCACAAGTGCTTAGCTGCACGACTT
>NW_027451362.1:37500-57743 GCF_964194025.1 Convolutriloba macropyga
TCCCAAATGGCCTAACAGTGGCAGCCAATCAGAGTGCGAGAAAAGCGCTCCCAAATGGCCTAACAGTGGCAGCCAATCAGAGTGCGAGAAAAGCGCTCCCAAATGGCCTAACAGTGGCAGCCAATCAGAGTGCGAGAAAAGCGCTCCCAAATGGCCTAACAGTGGCAGCCAATCAGAGTGCGAGAAAAGCGCTCCCAAATGGCCTAACAGTGGCAGCCAATCAGAGTGCGAGAAAAGCGCTCCCAAATGGCCTAACAGTGGCAGCCAATCAGAGTGCGAGAAAAGCGCTCCCAAATGGCCTAACAGTGGCAGCCAATCAGAGTGCGAGAAAAGCGCTCCCAAATGGCCTAACAGTGGCAGCCAATCAGAGTGCGAGAAAAGCGCTCCCAAATGGCCTAACAGTGGCAGCCAATCAGAGTGCGAGAAAAGCGCTCCCAAATGGCCTAACAGTGGCAGCCAATCAGAGTGCGAGAAAAGCGCTCCCAAATGGCCTAACAGTGGCAGCCAATCAGAGTGCGAGAAAAGCGCTCCCAAATGGCCTAACAGTGGCAGCCAATCAGAGTGCGAGAAAAGCGCTCCCAAATGGCCTAACAGTGGCAGCCAATCAGAGTGCGAGAAAAGCGCTCCCAAATGGCCTAACAGTGGCAGCCAATCAGAGTGCGAGAAAAGCGCTCCCAAATGGCCTAACAGTGGCAGCCAATCAGAGTGCGAGAAAAGCGCTCCCAAATGGCCTAACAGTGGCAGCCAATCAGAGTGCGAGAAAAGCGCTCCCAAATGGCCTAACAGTGGCAGCCAATCAGAGTGCGAGAAAAGCGCTCCCAAATGGCCTAACAGTGGCAGCCAATCAGAGTGCGAGAAAAGCGCTCCCAAATGGCCTAACAGTGGCAGCCAATCAGAGTGCGAGAAAAGCGCTCCCAAATGGCCTAACAGTGGCAGCCAATCAGAGTGCGAGAAAAGCGCTCCCAAATGGCCTAACACTGGCAGCCAATCAGAGTGCGAGAAAAGCGCTCCCAAATGGCCTAACAGTGGCAGCCAATCAGAGTGCGAGAAAAGCGCTCCCAAATGGCCTAACAGTGGCAGCCAATCAGAGTGCGAGAAAAGCGCTCCCAAATGGCCTAACAGTGGCAGCCAATCAGAGTGCGAGAAAAGCGCTCCCAAATGGCCTAACAGTGGCAGCCAATCAGAGTGCGAGAAAAGCGCTCCCAAATGGCCTAACAGTGGCAGCCAATCAGAGTGCGAGAAAAGCGCTCCCAAATGGCCTAACAGTGGCAGCCAGCTAGAGCTAGCTTAAGTTAGCTTGGGTTAGCTTGAGTTAGCTTTAATTAGCTTTAATTAGCTTAAGCTAGCTTAAGTTAGCTTGGGTTAGCTTGAGTTAGCTTGAGCTAGCTTGAGTTAGCTTGAATTAGCTTGAGTTAGCTTGAAATAGCTTGAGTTAGCTTGAGTTAGCTTGAATTAGCTTGAGTTAGCTTGAGTTAGCTCGGGTTAGCTTGAGTTTGACTTCATTAACCCAAGTTAGCTTGGGTTAACTTCATTAAGTTAGCTTGAACTAGCTTGAGTTAGCTTGAGTTAGCTTGAGTTAGCTTGAGTTAGCTTGAGTTAGCTTGTCTTAGCTTTAGCTAGCTTGAGTTAGCTTGAACTAGCTTTAGCTACCTTGAGTTAGCTTGAGTTAGCTCGGGTTAGCTTGAGTTAGCTTGAGTTAGCTTGAGTTAGCTTTAGCTAGCTTGAGTTAGCTTGAGTTAGCTTGAGTTAGCTTGAGTTAGCTTGAATTAGCTTGAGTTAGCTTGAGTTAGCTTTAGCTAGCTTGGGTTAGCTTGAGCTAGCTTGAGTTAGCTCGGGTTAGCTTGAGTTAGCTTGAGTTAGCTTTAGCTAGCTTGAGTTAGCTTGAGTTAGCTTGAGTTAGCTTGAGTTAGCTTTAGCTAGCTTGAGTTAGCTTGAACTAGCTTGAGTTAGCTTGAGCTAGCTTGAGTTAGCTTGAGTTAGCTTGAGTTAGCTTTAGCTAGCTTGAGTTAGCTTGAACTAGCTTTAGTTAGCTTGAGTTAGCTTGAGTTAGCTTGAGTTAGCTTGAGTTAGCTTGTCTTAGCTTTAGCTAGCTTGAGTTAGCTTGAACTAGCTTTAGCTACCTTGAGTTAGCTTGAGTTAGCTCGGGTTAGCTTGAGTTAGCTTGAGTTAGCTTGAGTTAGCTTTAGCTAGCTTGAGTTAGCTTGAGTTAGCTTGAGTTAGCTTGAACTAGCTTGAGTTAGCTTGAGTTAGCTTGAGTTAGCTTGAGTTAGCTTGAGTTAGCTTGAGTTAGCTTGTCTTAGCTTTAGCTAGCTTGAGTTAGCTTGAACTAGCTTTAGCTACCTTGAGTTAGCTTGAGTTAGCTCGGGTTAGCTTGAGTTAGCTTGAGTTAGCTTGAGTTAGCTTTAGCTAGCTTGAGTTAGCTTGAGTTAGCTTGAGTTAGCTTGAGTTAGCTTGAATTAGCTTGAGTTAGCTTGAGTTAGCTTTAGCTAGCTTGGGTTAGCTTGAGCTAGCTTGAGTTAGCTCGGGTTAGCTTGAGTTAGCTTGAGTTAGCTTTAGCTAGCTTGAGTTAGCTTGAGTTAGCTTGAGTTAGCTTGAGTTAGCTTTAGCTAGCTTGAGTTAGCTTGAACTAGCTTGAGTTAGCTTGAGCTAGCTTGAGTTAGCTTGAGTTAGCTTGAGTTAGCTTTAGCTAGCTTGAGTTAGCTTGAACTAGCTTGAGTTAGCTTGAGTTAGCTTGAGTTAGCTTGTCTTAGCTTTAGCTAGCTTGAGCTAGCTTGAACTAGCTTTAGCTACCTTGAGTTAGCTTGAGTTAGCTCGGGTTAGCTTGAGTTAGCTTGAGTTAGCTTGAGTTAGCTTTAGCTAGCTTGAGTTAGCTTGAGTTAGCTTGAGTTAGCTTGAACTAGCTTGAGTTAGCTTGAGTTAGCTTGAGTTAGCTTGAGTTAGCTTGAGTTAGCTTGTCTTAGCTTTAGCTAGCTTGAGTTAGCTTGAACTAGCTTTAGCTACCTTGAGTTAGCTTGAGTTAGCTCGGGTTAGCTTGAGTTAGCTTGAGTTAGCTTGAGTTAGCTTTAGCTAGCTTGAGTTAGCTTGAGTTAGCTTGAGTTAGCTTGAGTTAGCTTGAATTAGCTTGAGTTAGCTTGAGTTAGCTTTAGCTAGCTTGGGTTAGCTTGAGCTAGCTTGAGTTAGCTCGGGTTAGCTTGAGTTAGCTTGAGTTAGCTTTAGCTAGCTTGAGTTAGCTTGAGTTAGCTTGAGTTAGCTTGAGTTAGCTTTAGCTAGCTTGAGTTAGCTTGAACTAGCTTGAGTTAGCTTGAGCTAGCTTGAGTTAGCTTGAGTTAGCTTGAGTTAGCTTTAGCTAGCTTGAGTTAGCTTGAACTAGCTTGAGTTAGCTTGAGTTAGCTTGAGTTAGCTTGTCTTAGCTTTAGCTAGCTTGAGCTAGCTTGAACTAGCTTTAGCTACCTTGAGTTAGCTTGAGTTAGCTCGGGTTAGCTTGAGTTAGCTTGAGTTAGCTTGAGTTAGCTTTAGCTAGCTTGAGTTAGCTTGAGTTAGCTTGAGTTAGCTTGAACTAGCTTGAGTTAGCTTGAGTTAGCTTGAGTTAGCTTGAGTTAGCTTGAGTTAGCTTGTCTTAGCTTTAGCTAGCTTGAGTTAGCTTGAACTAGCTTTAGCTACCTTGAGTTAGCTTGAGTTAGCTCGGGTTAGCTTGAGTTAGCTTGAGTTAGCTTGAGTTAGCTTTAGCTAGCTTGAGTTAGCTTGAGTTAGCTTGAGTTAGCTTGAGTTAGCTTGAATTAGCTTGAGTTAGCTTGAGTTAGCTTTAGCTAGCTTGAGTTAGCTTGAGTTAGCTTGAGTTAGCTTGAGTTAGCTTTAGCTAGCTTGAGTTAGCTTGAACTAGCTTGAGTTAGCTTGAGCTAGCTTGAGTTAGCTTGAGTTAGCTTGAGTTAGCTTTAGCTAGCTTGAGTTAGCTTGAACTAGCTTGAGTTAGCTTGAGTTAGCTTGAGTTAGCTTGTCTTAGCTTTAGCTAGCTTGAGCTAGCTTGAACTAGCTTTAGCTACCTTGAGTTAGCTTGAGTTAGCTCGGGTTAGCTTGAGTTAGCTTGAGTTAGCTTGAGTTAGCTTTAGCTAGCTTGAGTTAGCTTGAGTTAGCTTGAGTTAGCTTGAACTAGCTTGAGTTAGCTTGAGTTAGCTTGAGTTAGCTTGAGTTAGCTTGAGTTAGCTTGTCTTAGCTTTAGCTAGCTTGAGTTAGCTTGAACTAGCTTTAGCTACCTTGAGTTAGCTTGAGTTAGCTCGGGTTAGCTTGAGTTAGCTTGAGTTAGCTTGAGTTAGCTTTAGCTAGCTTGAGTTAGCTTGAGTTAGCTTGAGTTAGCTTGAGTTAGCTTGAATTAGCTTGAGTTAGCTTGAGTTAGCTTTAGCTAGCTTGGGTTAGCTTGAGCTAGCTTGAGTTAGCTCGGGTTAGCTTGAGTTAGCTTGAGTTAGCTTTAGCTAGCTTGAGTTAGCTTGAGTTAGCTTGAGTTAGCTTGAGTTAGCTTTAGCTAGCTTGAGTTAGCTTGAACTAGCTTGAGTTAGCTTGAGCTAGCTTGAGTTAGCTTGAGTTAGCTTGAGTTAGCTTTAGCTAGCTTGAGTTAGCTTGAACTAGCTTGAGTTAGCTTGAGCTAGCTTGAGTTAGCTTGAGTTAGCTTGAGTTAGCTTTAGCTAGCTTGAGTTAGCTTGAACTAGCTTGAGTTAGCTTGAGTTAGCTTGAGTTAGCTTGAGTTAGCTTGTCTTAGCTTTAGCTAGCTTGAGCTAGCTTGAACTAGCTTTAGCTACCTTGAGTTAGCTTGAGTTAGCTCGGGTTAGCTTGAGTTAGCTTGAGTTAGCTTGAGTTAGCTTGAGCTAGCTTGAGTTAGCTTGAGTTAGCTTGAGTTAGCTTTAGCTAGCTTGAGTTAGCTTGAACTAGCTTGAGTTAGCTTGAGCTAGCTTGAGTTAGCTTGAGTTAGCTTGAGTTAGCTTTAGCTAGCTTGAGTTAGCTTGAACTAGCTTGAGTTAGCTTGAGTTAGCTTGAGTTAGCTTGAGTTAGCTTGAATTAGCTTGAGTTAGCTTGAGTTAGCTTTAGCTAGCTTGGGTTAGCTTGAGCTAGCTTGAGTTAGCTCGGGTTAGCTTGAGTTAGCTTGAGTTAGCTTTAGCTAGCTTGAGTTAGCTTGAGTTAGCTTGAGTTAGCTTGAGTTAGCTTTAGCTAGCTTGAGTTAGCTTGAGCTAGCTGAGTTAGCTTGAGTTAGCTAGCTTGAGCTTGAGCTAGCTAGCTAGCTTGAGCTTGAGCTAGCTAGCTCGCTTGAGCTTGAGCTTGAGCTAGCTAGCTTGAGCTTGAGCTAGCTAGCTAGCTTGAGCTTGAGCTTGAGCTAGCTGGCTTGAGCTTGAGCTAGCTAGCTTGAGCTTGAGCTAGCTAGCTAGCTAGCTTGAGCTTGAGCTTGAGCTAGCTAGCTAGCTTGAGCTAGCTATCTAGCTTGAGCTTGAGCTAGCTAGCTAGCTTGAGCTTGAGCTTGAGCTTGAGCTAGCTGGCTTGAGCTTGAGCTAGCTAGCTTGAGCTTGAGCTAGCTAGCTAGCTTGAGCTTGAGCTTGAGCTAGCTGGCTTGAGCTTGAGCTAGCTAGCTTGAGCTTGAGCTAGCTAGCTAGCTTGAGCTTGAGCTTGAGCTAGCTAGCTAGCTAGCTTGAGCTTGAGCTTGAGCTTGAGCTAGCTAGCTTGAGCTTGAGCTAGCTAGCTAGCTTGAGCTTGAGCTTGAGCTAGCTAGCTTGAGCTTGAGCTTGAGCTAGCTAGCTTGAGCTTGAGCTTGAGCTAGCTAGCTTGAGCTTGAGCTTGAGCTAGCTAGCTTGAGCTTGAGCTTGAGCTAGCTAGCTAGCTAGCTTGAGCTTGAGCTAGCTAGCTTGAGCTTGAGCTAGCTAGCTAGCTTGAGATTGAGCTTGAGCTAGCTGGCTTGAGCTTGAGCTAGCTAGCTTGAGCTTGAGCTAGCTAGCTTGAGCTTGAGCTAGCTAGCTAGCTTGAACTTGAGCTAGCTAGCTAGCTTGAGCTTGAGCTTGAGCTAGCTAGCTAGCTTGAGCTTGAGCTTGAGCTAGCTGGCTTGAGCTTGAGCTAGCTAGCTTGAGCTTGAGCTAGCTAGCTTGAGCTTGAGCTAGCTAGCTAGCTTGAACTTGAGCTAGCTAGCTAGCTTGAGCTTGAGCTAGCTAGCTAGCTTGAGCTTGAGCTAGCTAGCTAGCTTGAGCTTGAGCTTGAGCTAGCTAGCTTGAGCTTGAGCTTGAGCTAGCTAGCTAGCTTGAGCTTGAGCTAGCTAGCTTGAGCTTGAGCTAGCTAGCTTGAGCTTGAGCTAGCTAGCTAGCTTGAGCTTGAGCTAGCTAGCTAGCTTGAACTTGAGCTAGCTAGCTAGCTTGAGCTTGAGCTAGCTAGCTAGCTTGAGCTAGCTAGCTAGCTTGAGCTTGAGCTTGAGCTAGCTAGCTTGAGCTTGAGCTAGCTAGCTAGCTTGAGCTTGAGCTAGCTAGCTAGCTTGAGCTTGAGCTAGCTAGCTAGCTTGAGCTTGAGCTTGAGCTAGCTAGCTTGAGCTTGAGCTTGAGCTAGCTAGCTAGCTTGAGCTTGAGCTAGCTAGCTTGAGCTTGAGCTAGCTAGCTTGAGCTTGAGCTAGCTAGCAAGCTTGTGCTTGAGCTAGCTAGCTAGCTTGAGCTTGAGCTTGAGCTAGCTAGCTTGAGCTTGAGCTAGCTAGCTTGAGCTTGAGCTAGCTAGCTTGAGCTTGAGCTAGCTAGCAAGCTTGTGCTTGAGCTAGCTAGCTAGCTTGAGCTTGAGCTTGAGCTAGCTGGCTTGAGCTTGAGCTAGCTAGCTTGAGCTTGAGCTAGCTAGCTTGAGCTTGACCTAGCTAGCTAGCTTGAACTTGAGCTAGCTAGCTAGCTTGAGCTTGAGCTAGCTAGCTAGCTTGAGCTTGAGCTAGCTAGCTAGCTTGAGCTTGAGCTTGAGCTAGCTAGCTTGAGCTTGAGCTTGAGCTAGCTAGCTAGCTTGAGCTTGAGCTAGCTAGCTTGAGCTTGAGCTAGCTAGCTTGAGCTTGAGCTAGCTAGCTAGCTTGAGCTTGAGCTAGCTAGCTAGCTTGAACTTGAGCTAGCTAGCTAGCTTGAGTTTGAGCTAGCTAGCTTGAGCTTGAGCTAGCTAGCTTGAGCTTGAGCTAGCTAGCTAGCTTGAACTTGAGCTAGCTAGCTAGCTTGAGCTTGAGCTAGCTAGCTAGCTTGAGCTTGAGCTAGCTAGCTAGCTTGAGCTTGAGCTTGAGCTAGCTAGCTTGAGCTTGAGCTTGAGCTAGCTAGCTAGCTTGAGCTTGAGCTAGCTAGCTTGAGCTTGAGCTAGCTAGCTTGAGCTTGAGCTAGCTAGCTAGCTTGAGCTTGAGCTAGCTAGCTAGCTTGAACTTGAGCTAGCTAGCTAGCTTGAGCTTGAGCTAGCTAGCTTGAGCTTGAGCTAGCTAGCTAGCTTGAGCTTGAGCTTGAGCTAGCTAGCTAGCTAGCTTGAGCTTGAGCTTGAGCTTGAGCTAGCTAGCTTGAGCTTGAGCTAGCTAGCTAGCTTGAGCTTGGGCTTGAGCTAGCTAGCTTGAGCTTGAGCTTGAGCTAGCTAGCTTGAGCTTGAGCTTGAGCTAGCTAGCTTGAGCTTGAGCTTGAGCTAGCTAGCTTGAGCTTGAGCTTGAGCTAGCTAGCTAGCTAGCTTGAGCTTGAGCTAGCTAGCTTGAGCTTGAGCTAGCTAGCTAGCTTGAGCTTGAGCTTGAGCTAGCTGGCTTGAGCTTGAGCTAGCTAGCTTGAGCTTGAGCTAGCTAGCTTGAGCTTGAGCTAGCTAGCTAGCTTGAACTTGAGCTAGCTAGCTAGCTTGAGCTTGAGCTTGAGCTTGAGCTAGCTAGCTAGCTTGAGCTTGAGCTTGAGCTAGCTGGCTTGAGCTTGAGCTAGCTAGCTTGAGCTTGAGCTAGCTAGCTTGAGCTTGAGCTAGCTAGCTAGCTTGAACTTGAGCTAGCTAGCTAGCTTGAGCTTGAGCTAGCTAGCTAGCTTGAGCTTGAGCTAGCTAGCTAGCTTGAGCTTGAGCTTGAGCTAGCTAGCTTGAGCTTGAGCTTGAGCTAGCTAGCTAGCTTGAGCTTGAGCTAGCTAGCTTGAGCTTGAGCTAGATAGCTTGAGCTTGAGCTAGCTAGCTAGCTTGAGCTTGAGCTAGCTAGCTAGCTTGAACTTGAGCTAGCTAGCTAGCTTGAGCTTGAGCTAGCTAGCTAGCTTGAGCTAGCTAGCTAGCTTGAGCTTGAGCTTGAGCTAGCTAGCTTGAGCTTGAGCTAGCTAGCTAGCTTGAGCTTGAGCTAGCTAGCTAGCTTGAGCTTGAGCTAGCTAGCTAGCTTGAGCTTGAGCTTGAGCTAGCTAGCTTGAGCTTGAGCTTGAGCTAGCTAGCTAGCTTGAGCTTGAGCTAGCTAGCTTGAGCTTGAGCTAGCTAGCTTGAGCTTGAGCTAGCTAGCAAGCTTGTGCTTGAGCTAGCTAGCTAGCTTGAGCTTGAGCTTGAGCTAGCTAGCTTGAGCTTGAGCTAGCTAGCTTGAGCTTGAGCTAGCTAGCTTGAGCTTGAGCTAGCTAGCAAGCTTGTGCTTGAGCTAGCTAGCTAGCTTGAGCTTGAGCTTGAGCTAGCTGGCTTGAGCTTGAGCTAGCTAGCTTGAGCTTGAGCTAGCTAGCTTGAGCTTGAGCTAGCTAGCTAGCTTGAACTTGAGCTAGCTAGCTAGCTTGAGCTTGAGCTAGCTAGCTAGCTTGAGCTTGAGCTAGCTAGCTAGCTTGAGCTTGAGCTTGAGCTAGCTAGCTTGAGCTTGAGCTTGAGCTAGCTAGCTAGCTTGAGCTTGAGCTAGCTAGCTTGAGCTTGAGCTAGCTAGCTTGAGCTTGAGCTAGCTAGCTAGCTTGAGCTTGAGCTAGCTAGCTAGCTTGAACTTGAGCTAGCTAGCTAGCTTGAGTTTGAGCTAGCTAGCTTGAGCTTGAGCTAGCTAGCTTGAGCTTGAGCTAGCTAGCTAGCTTGAACTTGAGCTAGCTAGCTAGCTTGAGCTTGAGCTAGCTAGCTAGCTTGAGCTTGAGCTAGCTAGCTAGCTTGAGCTTGAGCTTGAGCTAGCTAGCTTGAGCTTGAGCTTGAGCTAGCTAGCTAGCTTGAGCTTGAGCTAGCTAGCTTGAGCTTGAGCTAGCTAGCTTGAGCTTGAGCTAGCTAGCTAGCTTGAGCTTGAGCTAGCTAGCTAGCTTGAACTTGAGCTAGCTAGCTAGCTTGAGCTTGAGCTAGCTAGCTAGCTTGAGCTAGCTAGCTAGCTTGAGCTTGAGCTTGAGCTTGAGCTAGCTAGCTTGAGCTTGAGCTAGCTAGCTAGCTTGAGCTTGAGCTAGCTAGCTAGCTTGAGCTTGAGCTAGCTAGCTAGCTTGAGCTTGAGCTTGAGCTAGCTAGCTTGAGCTTGAGCTTGAGCTAGCTAGCTAGCTTGAGCTTGAGCTAGCTAGCTAGCTTGAGCTTGAGCTTGAGCTAGCTAGCTTGAGCTTGAGCTTGAGCTAGCTAGCTAGCTTGAGCTTGAGCTAGCTAGCTTGAGCTTGAGCTAGCTAGCTTGAGCTTGAGCTAGCTAGCTAGCTTGTGCTTGAGCTAGCTAGCTAGCTTGAGCTTGAGCTTGAGCTAGCTGGCTTGAGCTTGAGCTAGCTAGCTTGAGCTTGAGCTAGCTAGCTTGAGCTTGAGCTAGCTAGCTAGCTTGAACTTGAGCTAGCTAGCTAGCTTGAGCTTGAGCTAGCTAGCTAGCTTGAGCTTGAGCTAGCTAGCTAGCTTGAGCTTGAGCTTGAGCTAGCTAGCTTGAGCTTGAGCTTGAGCTAGCTAGCTAGCTTGAGCTTGAGCTAGCTAGCTTGAGCTTGAGCTAGCTAGCTTGAGCTTGAGCTAGCTAGCTAGCTTGAGCTTGAGCTAGCTAGCTAGCTTGAACTTGAGCTAGCTAGCTAGCTTGAGCTTGAGCTAGCTAGCTAGCTTGAGCTAGCTAGCTAGCTTGAGCTTGAGCTTGAGCTAGCTAGCTTGAGCTTGAGCTAGCTAGCTAGCTTGAGCTTGAGCTAGCTAGCTAGCTTGAGCTTGAGCTAGCTAGCTAGCTTGAGCTTGAGCTTGAGCTAGCTAGCTTGAGCTTGAGCTTGAGCTAGCTAGCTAGCTTGAGCTTGAGCTAGCTAGCTTGAGCTTGAGCTAGCTAGCTTGAGCTTGAGCTAGCTAGCAAGCTTGTGCTTGAGCTAGCTAGCTAGCTTGAGCTTGAGCTTGAGCTAGCTAGCTTGAGCTTGAGCTAGCTAGCTTGAGCTTGAGCTAGCTAGCTTGAGCTTGAGCTAGCTAGCAAGCTTGTGCTTGAGCTAGCTAGCTAGCTTGAGCTTGAGCTTGAGCTAGCTGGCTTGAGCTTGAGCTAGCTAGCTTGAGCTTGAGCTAGCTAGCTTGAGCATGAGCTAGCTAGCTAGCTTGAACTTGAGCTAGCTAGCTAGCTTGAGCTTGAGCTAGCTAGCTAGCTTGAGCTTGAGCTAGCTAGCTAGCTTGAGCTTGAGCTTGAGCTAGCTAGCTTGAGCTTGAGCTTGAGCTAGCTAGCTAGCTGGAGCTTGAGCTAGCTAGCTTGAGCTTGAGCTAGCTAGCTTGAGCTTGAGCTAGCTAGCTAGCTTGAGCTTGAGCTAGCTAGCTAGCTTGAACTTGAGCTAGCTAGCTAGCTTGAGTTTGAGCTAGCTAGCTTGAGCTTGAGCTAGCTAGCTTGAGCTTGAGCTAGCTAGCTAGCTTGAACTTGAGCTTGAGCTTGAGCTAGCCTAGCAGCTTGAGCTAGCTAGCTAGCTTGAGCTTGAGCTGAGCTAGCTAGCTTGAGCTTGAGCTTGAGCTAGCTAGCTTGAGCTTGAGCTTGAGCTAGCTAGCTTGAGCTTGAGCTAGCTAGCTTGAGCTTGAGCTAGCTAGCTTGAGCTTGAAGCTAGCTAGCTTGAGCTTGAGCTAGCTAGCTAGCACTATTGAGCTTGAGCTAGCTAGCTTGAGCTTGAGCTAGCTAGCTAGCTTGAGCTTGAGCTTGCTAGCTAGCTTGAGCTAGCTAGTGCTTGAGCTTGAGCTAGCTAGCTAGCTTGAGCTTGAGCTAGCTAGCTAGCTTGAGCTTGAGCTAGCTAGCTAGCTTGAGCTTGAGCTTGAGCTAGCTAGTTGAGCTTGAGCTAGCTAGCTAGCTTGAGCTTGAGCTAGCTAGCTAGCTTGAGCTTGAGCTTGAGCTAGCTAGCTTGAGCTTGAGCTTGAGCTAGCTAGCTAGCTTGAGCTTGAGCTAGCTAGCTAGCTTGAGCTTGAGCTTGAGCTAGCTAGCTTGAGCTTGAGCTAGCTAGCTAGCTTGAGCTTGAGCTAGCTAGCTAGCTTGAGCTTGAGCTTGAGCTAGCTAGCTTGAGCTTGAGCTAGCTGGCTTGAGCTTGAGCTTGATGGCTAGCTAGCTTGAGCTTGAGCTAGCTAGCTAGCTTGAGCTTGAGCTAGCTAGCTACTTGAGCTTGAGCTTGAGCTAGCTAGCTAGCTTGAGCTTGAGCTAGCTAGCTAGCTTGAGCTTGAGCTTGAGCTAGCTAGCTTGAGCTTGAGCTTGAGCTAGCTAGCTAGCTTGAGCTTGAGCTAGCTAGCTTGAGCTTGAGCTAGCTAGCTTGAGCTTGAGCTTAGCTAGCTAGCTGAGCTTGAGCTAGCTAGCTAGCTTGAGCTTGAGCTAGCTAGCTAGCTTGAGCTTGAGCTAGCTAGCTAGCTTGAGCTAGCTAGCTAGCTTGAGCTTGAGCTTGAGCTTGAGCTAGCTAGCTTGAGCTTGAGCTAGCTAGCTAGCTTGAGCTTGAGCTAGCTAGCTAGCTTGAGCTTGAGCTAGCTAGCTAGCTTGAGCTTGAGCTTGAGCTAGCTAGCTTGAGCTTGAGCTTGAGCTAGCTAGCTAGCTTGAGCTTGAGCTAGCTAGCTTGAGCTTGAGCTAGCTAGCTTGAGCTTGAGCTAGCTAGCTAGCTTGAGCTTGAGCTAGCTAGCTAGCTTGAGCTTGAGCTAGCTGGCTTGAGCTTGAGCTAGATAGCTTGAGCTTGAGCTAGCTAGCTAGCTTGAGCTAGCTAGCTAGAGCTCGACCTATGAAAAGCTGCGCAAACACTTATTCTATAATAATTGCGAAAATTAAAAATTTCACAAGTGAAAAGCTGCATAAACAGTAATTCTATGTGTGGGGCATTATTAGGGGGAGGTGTCTTGTCAAAATATGGCTGGACTAAAGACCTCAACCCAGATAGGGTGGAAGGCCCTATGATCGGTCTGTTACTAATCGGTGACCGATAAAGACCTGACCAAGGCCTGTAGTAAGCTTGGTTAGGCATTACAGGAGATAACACTAAGACCGAGGGGTCTTAGAGAGCCCTCTAGCGGGGCGAATAGAGCTAGATCGAGCCTTGGGAAAGCTAGATCGAGCAGGACTGAAGCTAAAGGATAGACCGAGAGGTCTGTCTGGTCCTCCTAGAGAGGCCAAGAGAAAGTACGAGAAGCCAACTAAAGCTTGATCGGGCCTTCAGCAAGCACGACCGAGCTGTACCGGAGCTAACACTAAGACCGAGGGGTCTTAGAGAGCCCTCTAGCGGGGCGAATAGAGCTAGATCGAGCCTTGGGAAAGCTAGATCGAGCAGGACTGAAGCTAAACGATAGACCGAGAGGTCTGTCTGGTCCTCCTAGAGAGGCCAAGAGAAAAAACGAGAAGCTAACTAAAGCTTGATCGGGCCTTCAGCAAGCACGACCGAGCTGTACCGGAGCTAACACTAAGACCGAGGGGTCTTAGAGAGCCCTCTAGCGGGGCGAATAGAGCTTGATCAAGCCTTGGGCAAGCTAGATCGAGCAGGACTGAAGCTAAGCAAGAGACCGAGAGGTCTGTCTGGTCCTCCTAGAGAGGCCAAGAGAAAGTACGAGAAGCCAACTAAAGCTTGATCGGGCCTTCAGCAAGCACGACCGAGCTGTACCGGAGCTAACACTAAGACCGAGGGGTCTTAGAGAGCCCTCTAGCGGGGCGAATAGAGCTAGATCGAGCCTTGGGAAAGCTAGATCGAGCAGGACTGAAGCTAAACGATAGACCGAGAGGTCTGTCTGGTCCTCCTAGAGAGGCCAAGAGAAAGTACGAGAAGCTAACTAAAGCTTGATCGCGCCTTCAGCAAGCACGATTGAGCAAGACCGGAGCTAACACTAAGACCGAAGTGTCTTAGAGAGCCCTCTGGTGGGGCGAATAGAGCTAGATCGAGCCTTGGGAAAGCTAGATCGAGTAAGATTGAAGCTGAAAGAGTGTCAGAGGAGCAAATGAACCTCCAAAAAGTGAAAATCAAATTTTAGAAAAAACACAAGTTAAATACTGCATGGACAGTATTTCTATGTGTGGGGCATTATTAGGGGGAGGTGTCTTGTCAAAATATGGCTGGACTAAAGACCTCAACCCGGATAGGGTGGAAGGCCCCATGATCGGTCTGTTACTAATCGGTGACCGATAAAGACCTGACCAAGGCCTGTAGTAAGCTTGGTTAGGCATTACAGGAGTTAACACTAAGACCGAGGGGTCTTAGAGAGCCCTCTAGCGGGGCGAATAGAGCTAGATCGAGCCTTGGGAAAGCTAGATCGAGCAGGACTGAAGCTAAGCAAGAGACCGAAAGGTCTGTCTGGTCCTCCTAGAGAGGCCAAGAGAAAGTACGAGAAGCTAACTAAAGCTTGATCAGGCCTTCAGCAAGCACGACCGAGCTGTACCGGAGCTAACACTAAGACCGAGGGGTCTTAGAGAGCCCTCTAGCAGGGCGAATAGATCTAGATCGAGCCTTGGGAAAGCTAGATCGAGCAGGACTGAAGCTAAACGATAGACCGAGAGGTCTGTCTGGTCCTCCTAGAGAGGCCAAGAGAAAGTACGAGAAGCTAACTAAAGCTTGATCGGGCCTTCAGCAAGCACGACCGAGCTGTACCGGAGCTAACACTAAGACCGAGGGGTCTTAGAGAGCCCTCTAGCAGGGCGAATAGAGCTAGATCGAGCCTTGGGAAAGCTAGATCAAGCAGGACTGAAGCTAAACGATAGACCGAGAGGTCTGTCTGGTCCTCCTAGAGAGGCCAAGAGAAAGTACGAGAATCTAACTAAAGCTTGATCGGGCCTTCAGCAAGCACGACCGAGCTGTACCGGAGCTAACACTAAGACCGAGGGGTCTTAGAGAGCCCTCTAGCAGGGCGAATAGAGCTAGATCGAGCCTTGGGAAAGCTAGATCGAGCAGGACTGAAGCTAAACGATAGACCGAGAGGTCTGTCTGGTCCTCCTAGAGAGGCCAAGAGGAAGTACGAGAAGCTAACTAAAGCTTGATCGCGCCTTCAGCAAGCACGATTGAGCAAGACCGGAGCTAACACTAAGACCGAAGTGTCTTAGAGAGCCCTCTAGTGGGGCGAATAGAGCTAGATCGAGCCTTGGGAAAGCTAGATCGAGTAAGATTGAAGCTGAAAGAGTGTCAGAGGAGCAAATGAACCTCCAAAAAGTGAAAATCAAATTTTAGAAAAAAACACAAGTTAAATACTGCATGGACAGTAATTCTATGTGTGGGGCATTATTAGGGAGAGGTGTCTTGTCAAAATATGGCTGGACTAAAGACCTCAACCCGGATAGGGTGGAAGGCCCTATGATTGGTCTGTTACTAATCGGTGACCGATAAAGACCTGACCAAGGCCTGTAGTAAGCTTGGTTAGGCATTACAGAAGATAACACTAAGACCGAGGGGTCTTAGAGAGCCCTCTAGCGGGGCGAATAGAGCTTGATCAAGCCTTGGGCAAGCTAGATCGAGCAGGACTGAAGCTAAACGATAGACCGAGAGGTCTGTCTGGTCCTCCTAGAGAGGCCAAGAGAAAGTACGAGAATCTAACTAAAGCTGGGTCGGGCCTTCAGCAAGCACGACCGAGCAGTACCGGAGCTAACACTAAGACCGAGGGGTCTTAGAGAGCCCTCTAGTGGGGCGAATAGAGCTAGATCGAGCCTTGGGAAAGCTAGATCGAGCAGGACTGAAGCTAAACGATAAACCGAAAGGTCTGACGGGTCCTCATAAGAGGCATGGAGAAAGATCTGATACTAAAGTACCTCTCGGAAGTAATAAAATATGCCTGATGAAGCCGGGTATGATGTTTGTTGTTTGATGGCATTCATCGATTAGGTCTGGTGGATTCCCCATTACTCCGAGTGGTACTAGTAGAGGCTCCTACAGGGGTGAGCAAAGCGAGATCAAGCCTTAGGCAAGCTAGATCGAGCAGAACTGAAGCTGAAAAGCAAAATAAATGACAGGTCTGTCCAAATCAATAAACTTGAAATCCAGTGTGGTCACCACGGGTCACGAGGTGAATTCCTAGCGATTGTCTGCTGAACGTATAGGAAGGCCCGAAACGAACGATAATTTCATTGCACAGTGGAGATACTATACGTTCAGGAGTAGCATACATCGGGTTTGATCTATGATCATGTCTGGTCTCCGAGGATCCACCGGGTTACCAACTGGCACCGCTGTACTGGGTGTAAAACTGGGCCACCTGAAGTCCCGGGTGTAAAACTAGGTGCCTCTGTGCCAAAGTAGCGGCTTGCGTAGTGCATTATGCCTCCGGCTTGCGAAATGGTTATAAGCAATAACAACAGGACGCCGCGGGGTGTTCACTTAAAGGAGTAACGTTCTCTCAAGGGAGGGGATCTAAAAATCTTGATAAAACATTTATTCTATGCAAAATTTGTGCGCAAATTTTGCAAAGTAAAAAGCTGCACTGTAGCAAATTCTATGTGTGTAGCATTATTAGGGAAGTGTTGTTTGATGGCACCTCTCTACTTGATGCACCAAAGAACTACCTTGATGGCTCATGACCGCTGGTAATCTGTCGTCGCTAGTAGTTCGGAACTGAGAACAAATATGTTCGCAAATTACAACAATTATACAGCATATTGCTGAATAAAGCAGAACCGAATAATACTCAGTGACTTTACACCAAGACTGACTAATGTCTGGATTGTATCGTCCTACTCGAGTAAGGCGAAGAAAAGCTAGAAAGATACGCTTTTCACAAAGCAGGCTTAATGCATGCAAACCAAGGAGGAAGGAGTGATGCCCCTCCTTATAATAAGCAGAACCAAATAAAGAACAGACAGCATCATCTGTACAGTGACCAAGAAGAGGTGAAACTTCTGTATGTGAAAAGGCAATTTGGAGCGAGATTTATTAGCAGACTAGTATTATGTTGTTTCTAGTAGGCGAAAGCCGAAACATCAACATGTGAAAATCTGATATTAAATCCTCAATCATTTTCCCTAGTATTATACAGCTATGAGTAACCTTAATTGGACACGGCAATTATTGCTGACCGGTGAAACTTTCGCATGGGAAAGACACACACACTTCTTGACAAAGCAATAAGTATTATGCTGTTTCTAGTACGCGAAAGCAGAAACATCAGCATGTGAAAGTTGTGAAGTTGAAGAATTTTTGTGTTGAGTACGATGTTGTTACTAGTAACCATGTCGACAGCTGAGAACTGTTCTCTAACCAATAGAAGGTGAAACTTCTGTATGTGAAAAGGCAATTTGAGCGAGATTTCTTAGCAGACTAAGTATTATGTTGTTTCTAGTAGGCGAAAGCCGAAACATCAACATGTGAAAATCTGATATTAAATCCTCAATCATTTTCCCTAGTATTATACAGCTACTAGTAGCCGTAATTGGTCAGGGAAACATTGTTGACCGGTGAAACTTCACATGGGAAAGACACACAAATTACTTGACAAAACAATAAGTATTATGCTGTTTCTAGTATGCGAAAGCAGAAACATCAGCATGTGAAAGTTGTGAAGTTGAAAAGTTTTTGTGTTGAGTACGGTGTTGTTACTAGTAACCATGTCGACAGCTGGAAAGCTGTTCTCTAACCAATAAAAGGTAAAACTTCTGTATCTGAAGAGGCGGCGTGATTGAGATTTTTAACAGACTAGTATTATGTTGTTTCTAGTAGGCGAGAGCCGAAACATCGACATGTGAACATCTGGTTTTTAAATCATGAGTCAATTCTCCCTAGTATGATACAGTTGTTAGCCGGTATTGGTAACAGTAGAACAGAGATTTGGAGGGCAAAACCTGCTCATGGGAAATGCTCACAGAGCGCTATCTACCAGTACACATAGTATTATGCTGTTTCTAGTACGCGCGAGCCGAAACATCAGCATGTGAAATGTGTAATCGTGGGTAACTCTAAGTGTGTAGAGTACTGTGTAGTAACTAGTAGCCATGCCAAAGCATGCATTGAAACTCTTCGTGATTTTAAAAAGCTCAAAGCAAGATTGACGAGGCCGCAAGGCTATGTCTTTCTAAATTCGAACAAATCGAAAGATTGTTCAAAGTACAATTAAACTGATTGATCCTGTCAGTTGCCATATGCTTGTCTGAAAGACTAAGCCATGCATGTGCAAGCGAAGCTTGAAAAAGTGGAACCGCGAATGGCTCATTAAATCAGTTACTATCTATTAGTTGATTTGCAAGCTAAATGAATAACTGCGGTAACCCTGCAGCTAATGCATGCTGATTGTCCGACACTGTCGGAGACTTTTACAAGACTACACCGGGTGATTTGCTAAGTACAGACACATCCCGTGATGAGTCCTAGTAACTGAAAGATCCCAGATAGCTTCGGCTTGGGGACGGAACTTCCGAATTTCTGACCTATCAACCTATGATGGTAGTGTAACGGACTACCATGGTTGTGACGGGTAACGGGGAATCAGGGTTCGATTCCGGAGAGGGAGCCTTAGAAACGGCTACCACATCCAAGGAAGGCAGCAGGCACGCAAATTACCCACTCTCCGCACGAGGAGGTAGTGACTAGAAATAATGATATGAACCTTTATGGTTTGTAATCAGAATGGAATGGACTTAAAAGCTCCATTGATGAACGAGTAGAGGGCAAGTCTGGTGCCAGCAGCCGCGGTAATACCAGCCTCTACAAGCGTATGCAATAGTTGCTGCGTTTAAAAAAGCTCATAGTTGGATCTGTTTGAGTAGAACGGCAACATGGTCTTCAGTTAAATCTGTTGACTCGTTCCGCTCATCCTTCGCATCGAAGAAATAGTTTGCACTTAAATGTGACGAACTGTGGAAACGGTGTTTTCACCCTGAGAAAATTAGAGTGTTCAAAGCATCCTTTGGGATCGAATAATAAAGCATGGAATAATGGAGAATGACCCGCTACTCGATTGATGCCGGTTGGCTGAGTGCGGTAATGATTGAAAGGAACAGACGGGGGCATTTGTATTGCTACGTTAGAGGTGAAATTCTTGGATCGTGGCAAGACAAACTACTGCGAAAGCATTTGCCAAGAATGTTTTCATTAATCAAGAACGAAAGTCAGAGTATTGAAGAGGATTAGATACCCTCGTAATTCTGACCATAAACTATACCAACCTACAATTTGTCAAAGTCGATCTTGACTTGGCAAGAGATTAACCGGGAAACCAAAGTTTATTGGTTCCGGGGGAAGTATGGTTGCAAAATCGAAACTTAAAGGAATTGACGGAAGGGCACCACCAGAGTGGAGCCTGCGGCTTAATTTGACTCAACACGGGAAAACTCACCCGGTCCAGACATCTTAAGGATTGACAGATTGAATATCTTTCATGATTATATGGGCGGTGGTGCATGGCCGTTCTTAGTTAGTGGAGTGATCTGTCTGGTTAATTCCGATAACGAACGAGATCTTCTCCATCTAAATAATGAAATTCACTATATGTGAATTCAAACACTTCTTAGAGGAACTATGCGGAATTAAATACCGCAGATGAAGTGAGGCTATAACAGGTCTGTGATGCCCTTAGATGTTCTGGACTGCACGCGCGCTACACTGTGTACTTTTAGATTGAGTACTCAGCCCTTGGTCCGAAATGGACTGGGCAATCAGAGAAAAGTACAGCGCTTCAAGGGGATCGTCTGTTGTAACTTGCAGACGTGAACCAGGAATTCCTGGTACTTATGAGTCAACAACTCATAGGGATTACGTCCCTGCCCTTTGTACACACCGCCCGTCGCTACTACTGATTGGATAGTTAAGCAAGAATTGCAAATTCCTACTGTTGGGACTTCGGTCTCCGGCAACGGGATGAAGCGGATCGAGCTTAATTGTCTAGAGGAAGTAAAAGTCGTAACAAGGTTTCCGTAGGGGAACCTGCGGAAGGATCAGTGATTGATTCCTTCGGGCATGGCTGCTGGTAGAGGCCATGTCTGTAGTGCGCATGACGCTCTGTCGCTAGAGATTGCTTGGCAACCAATCTCGAATTATGTATCGAGCTCAAAAACTACTTGTGTGGATACATAGTTTCAGCAGTCATGGCAAGGGACTGCTTAAAGGGAGACTAGTTAGCAAAAGCAGCCTAGCAGAACTGCAGCTATCTAGATCTCAGAAGCTGGGTTATAGAAGCCCAGCTATAGACTTGTGAATGAGAAAGGCCTAAAAAGGTCCACAAGTCGCGTGGTTAGAACCGACACGCAAAAATCCCAGCGAGTGACAGAGCGTTGCGCTGTTCAGTGGGAAAGAGTTGAGCTACTCGGGGCGCCCACTGAACTTGCTCCGAGCCAAAGGCTCGAAAAAACACAGCTTAGCCTCAGATCCTTTACATAGAAGGCTAGCTAAAATAAACTTACCTTGGACGAGGGTAAAGTTTAGTCAGTTCTTAGGGGAGAGTAATCCACAGCTTCTCGCCCTCTGAACATTCTCCCAGATATGTAGGTCTGGGAGAGTCTCCTCCTGTTCTTCGGAATCTGGAGGTAGACAAAGACAGTACGATACGATCTTGCATCGGGATGACTAACCGATAATGATCATAATCTGACAATTTTTCCGGCTTGAGGCACCGGAGTCAGATTAAAGACACATACTGAACTAAAGGCGTATGTGCAAAGCTTGTCGGAGTGTAGAGAGTCAAGCTGAGTTGACTCGTCACGTGGTGATGACAACAGCCATGTGCAAAACACTCACAACTTTATCGTCTATGTGGAAAAGGTTGCTAACAGCGCTCTCTATGAGAGGCCCTCGCATATAACTATACGAGGAAAAGGCGATAGAGTTGTTTGAATGTGGGGCAGGTTCATCGACAAGCTAAGTTGATCACATTCTTGTTGTGGCATCCTACTAGAATTGGTCACGGTCTGCACCAACTCTCCCCAAGTTGGCCAGACTTAAAACTAGAAATAAGGTTTGCAGCTATGTGAACCTAGAAACTGTAAAGGAGTTGAAAGAACTTAAAGGAATTGAAAG
>NW_027451363.1:0-16347 GCF_964194025.1 Convolutriloba macropyga
AATTCATCAAAAGCTTAATAAACTAGAAGGTTTCGTCTAAGTTTGGACAATTCCTTCTTTGTATTGCAAATTTTGGAAAACGAAAACAAAAGGCAGTTGTTTTTCATCGGGTACAAGTGTTCTCCAAAACAAAACTCACATTTTTACGTGTATTCTGTTCATCCAGCAGAATGTGAGATCTAGTTTCTCTTAGAAACGAAATTAGCTATTTTGAGACTTTTGTAAAGCTGGCAAAAAACTAAAAAATATATCTACGTTATGAAATTCATCAAATAGTGTTTTCAATTTTGGATTACTTTGAATATTGTGTTTTTGAGAAGATGAGTGATTATTTCGTAAATTTTAACACTTTTATGAAAAATTTTGACAAACAAAAATAAAGGGAAGTTGTTTCGTAATCAGAACTTCGGTAAATCTTTAGTCACGCTCGGCAAAAACAAACATAGTACATAAAGGGTATGAAAAGTTTTGTAAAATAAATTCCATAATTTTTTAAGAAAGTAGGTTTAGATGCTATGAACCCCAAAAAAACTCATTATTCTTCACTTACTGAATGTTTGAATAAATGTAATACCATCTTTAAGTTAAAGGATCAAATATGTAGAAACAGCGCTGAAAAAGCGTTGAAATTCTGTAAGAGCTACGCTCAGTAACGCAAAATTTAATATAAATCTACGGTCAGTAACGCCAAACATTTTTAGCAGGATCTACGCTCAGAAACACCAGTTAATGTTATATTTTTGCTTAGAAATGTGTAATTATGCGAGATCCAAGCTTACAAACTAGAACTTATGTCAGACCCCCGATTTTCCTGAATTTTTTGCTGTTAATCTTTTTTTGGAATTGTAAAATTTTACTGCACTCTCTTAAATAACTTTGCTGTGATCGCGTTGAACACATGTCTCTAAATTCAACGCATTCATCGCCAACTTTAGGACGGAATTTTGGGTAGAGTTTTTTTAACTTATCAACGCTAGTTACCGCTTTTCCTGCATCATTTTACCAAAACTCATAGGCCCGTGTTTATTTGAAAGTAGAAAGGTGACTTTTCTTCAGACGGGAATTGCAAGGATTGGTCATATTATGCGTTGCAAATTCGTCTGAATCTACAGAAAATTTTTGGTTAGTAGCTTCCATTCGTGGTCAGTACTAAGTTAAAAAGCAAATTGTCTCTGTTTTTGTCATTCAGAATTTTGAACAGACATAATGTATATATTTAACCGAACGTAAAAATCGTACAAAATTTACATTTGTTTCGTATTGACAACGAATTTATTAATCGATAAACTTCATCTAAATTAAAAATTCATACAGATACCTGTTTTTTTTTTGTCTTTTTTGTCAGATAACTGTTTCTGGATTGTGTTGTAAATTGCATTAAAACTTTTTTATATACATATTTATCTTTAATATTGCTGACAGTTAGTGTTGAAGTTAGTAGAACTTTGATTGAAACGCTGAAATGTTTCGTTGAGCATATCTTAAAATCTTGAAAATTTTGCAAGGCTTAAAACTGAAGCACCCTCGTGATGAAAAAATTTAAAACCTTGCAAGAAATCTTGCAAGGGAATGCATAGTTCCTCCATTTTTCTTGCACGATTCATGCAAGATTTGAATCTATCTTGCAAGAATCTTGCAACTTTTGAATTTACATTTACCTTTTTGTCCTGGTTACCTGGCTGCTTTTTTGCTGTTGGTTGAGCTGAAATAGTTAATCAACTGTCGGAAAAACTTGTTCAATAAATAATAATTCGCTTCAAAAATGTTTCCTAAAACATTTTTACCACGATTTATTTTTTGGCCTGGATTGATATCTGGCAAGATTCTTGCAAGAATCTTGCAAGTATTGAATCATCTTGCAAGATTCTTGCAAAATTTGAATCCGCTCATCACTAGGGCACTATACTGAGATTCATTAAAGGATTCTAGTTCCCATTTTAGTATAAAGATGACTTTTCCCGTCTGTTCCAAAACAAAAAAAAAAACGGCGAGTGCAAATAAAATATCAGACTTGTGTTCAGAAACTCTGGCCCATGTTAGAACATCTACCAATTTAACCTAACAGAAACGCAGGGATCAACATGCATGGTAGCAAAAAGATTGATATGATCACAATTAAGTATTTCTCAAATAACAAGTTAGGGGCATTTTAGAAATCTTAGTAAGAATTTAGAGATAACTTATAACTTAGGGAGCTTTTATTAATTGGGAAGTTAGAGAGAAGAGTGAGTAAATCTGGTTTAATCCAAACGGTATCAGAAAACTAATGTTTTTCAGCAATGAGCTACAATTAAAAACTGACTCGCTCTTGTAATGACAAGGGTGTTTAGGAAGATCATCCACAAAGGTTTTAGGTGGCCCTATTATCTTTTTGTCTTCGATAATTATAGAAACAGAAAAAGTTGGTTGAAATACCCTAACATTGAGCATCAGAACTGATTCATATCGTTTTCAGAATAACATTAATTTTCAGGACTGATTCAGAAATACTTCAGCAGTTTCTGTAATGATAGTAAAACCTCTGTGATTCAGAGTTAAATTCAGAATCATTTTTATGATGAATTCTGATAAATACATCAAGGGGAAATCAGAATACTTTTCTAGAATAGCTCTGAATCAGAAAAAATCTATCAGTTTTCTAATCGTTTTTATAAGTTTCAAGAAAAATGCCACCTCAATAAATTTGAAAATGCGTAAAACATTTTTTGGAAAAATTTTGTCATATTGGAAGAACTGCTTTATTTCTTTATTGATTTCTTGAACTCAAATGTCCCAATTTTTCTATTATTTTTCTACATGGAGTTAATTTTCGAGCATTGTCAATTTTGGTGGCGTGATAGCCGAGAGGTAAGGTGTGTGGTTGACACGCCAATGATTGAGAGTTCAATCCCCTACCTCCGTGAAGCCGTCTGTGTGAGGATGAGCTCTCACTTAACCATAACTTCAGGTTGACCATAGCCTGATCAATGTTGGCTGCAATGATGGTACCACGTGAAAGTTTCAGACATAAAGAAAAGTGGCTATAGTCACCAAAAAAAGAGCAATGCTGCTCATTAAAAGGTCAGTCTGAAATATGGGGAATAATAAGAAAAAGGACAGCTGAGAACAGGCTACTGTAGGCCTAATGCTGTTCCGCTGCGATTACGCAGGAACCAAAATTATTATTATTATTATTAATTTTTTATACGCATGAGTGGAATGCAGTGACTTTCATTGGGCGCTGAATGTAGCCTTATAAAATAATGCTAGCGTTTTAGTTCCAAAATTTTTCATTGAAATTTTCGAGATCATTGGTGATCCTCCTATAAATATAATCTTGCGGACATTGTTCATATCTAGACATTATTCAGATCCAGATAGTTAGAAAAACTAAATATTTGTTACTATTTTGTAACAACTTTTTCAAAATTTCCGTGTTTTGCAACTTCAAACACAAGTGATGTTTTTTCGATCTTGTTTGCGTATGATCCTCGAGTGTCGAGACAGATGAAATCACAAACATGAACACCGTCAAAAACTAAATAAACTTTTGCTAATGTTAGCCACAAACTTGCTGTACGCCATTTAAGATTGAAAGGCCAGAAATAGCACAGAAATAGCTTTAGCAGAATTAGCGCTAGCTCTGTAAACCTTCAGGCTGAAAAAAGAGCCCGACTAGGGTTAGCCTTAGCTGGTGCAACAAGTGAATGAACAAATTCTCACCGCAAAAGACCTCATGGGACTCAAAATTTTATTACACAAGAACAACACTTCTAACTTTTATGTTCCTTTTTATTAAATCTGGAGTTAGTCAGGAGACAGTATCCTAAAAAATTGCTTTTACATAAAACAAATAAAAATGATACAATTAACAAGCTTCTCCACAGCCGCAGTCTGCGTCCTCAATCTCGTATTCTTGGGTGAATCTTCTACTTTCAGCCGCTAATTCACCGTATTCGGCGCGCAACGAGCGAACTTCCATTGATCTGTAGCGATCACAATTTGCCGCAGCAAACAAGAACGCCTCAATCATCGAGCCCACTGTAAGAGCCGCCACCAATTACAGTAACTTATCATGGTCAGACGCGTCCTGTGCGGACCAATCAGAACGGTCTAGCCCCGAGAAGGTAGTCACAAATTTCCCTACGTCGGTCAGAGTCCGCATTCCTGACCAATAACACCTCAGTGTCCTACAAACCCAACTCTGCCTACACAAATAGCTCAATCTGGTTGAGTAAGCCCCCGGTATAGGAGTCCAATGGTACCAGCATGAAGACCGCAAAACGGTCAACAACCTCCCTATGACAGAACAACATCCACCCACAATTATCCCCACCCAGATTCGTCATCCCGATGACATTAAGTTTTGCTTCGGGAATCTCCCTTCACTTAAATGCAACAAGTATCAGTTAAAACTCCATAGACGTAAACACTACCAGTCATTTTCTCGACCTATATGCCCAACTCCATCTACATTAACTCCACCTAGAGGCTCACAGTCCTCCTCAAGGCCAGTGCAGCGTAGTCTCTTCCCTCCTTTGCATTGAACGTACCATTAAGTAGCTTTTAGTAGGTAAAAAGGAAGCTAAACAGACGGCAAGTTGAAAAAATTGATCAGAACAAACCAATCTAATAAAATGATGAATTGAAAACTTTTTACCAACCAAAGGAGACTCGCAGAATACACCTATCCAACTAGCTGTGAACAAAACCTTACTAGAAGAACAGTGAGAGACATCTAGAACTTAACAGGACCAGCCGTGGCTGGCCAGAATACCATGTCATTGGTGCTCTTACTGGACTCACAACCAAATTGATGTGGACAATTTAATTACGACACTAGTCACCGACTTCATTTTCTGCGCCAACGTATATTTCAAAAAAAATTTAAACCCGGATGGATGTAGGTTTAAATACAGGTCAAAATACAGAATGTTTATTGCAAGTTAATTCCCACGGAGCACAGATTGTGAAGACCCTATTCTTTATTAAATAGTGCAAGTTTACATGTCCCAGTCAGTCTATTAGATAAGTACATTGCATAGTGCTGTGTATCCTTACCACCAGTATACATGAAGCTTATCTTTTTTGTTTTTTACAGTCGGTTTGTCATAGAGAGTGAGGTAAATCTACTTCGGGCACAAAAGTTAAAACCTCGGTCCGAGGCATTTAGCAAAATTTAAGTAAAATAATCTGTAACTAGCTTTGAAAAGTTGCAAAATTCATTGCAATTTTTCTACATAATTTTTTGTTGAATCTGTTGAGTTTACGTCTTTAACTTCAACGCTGTCAACGCAAAGTTAGGTAAGACATACAGGGAATTTTCCTACTTGTCAACGCTAGTTACTGCTTATCTTAGATAATTTTGAGTTGAATTTAGCGTAGATTTTACATAATCTTTAGTTGAAATTAGCACTGAGTTGACAAAAAATCAACGCGTAGACCTCTGGGTATGAGACTCCAACCACCGACTTCCTGCTTACGTCTCCCCTTTTCTACCACTGTTACACAGATCCTTATTTCGCTTGAGAGCCACACTCTTTATTAAATGGACTGTAACATCACGTTTCACGTATTTTCAGCGTTTCTTAACCTAGATCTTTCATAATTTTGCGTTGAACTTAGCGTAGATCTTATGCACTTTTTGTTAAATTTTTGATCTGCTTTTCTCTTCATTCAACTTTTTTCAGTTCCTCTTGCGCGCAACCGTTTTTTAAACAATATTTTAAAACTGCAGAAAAAATTGTGCCCACCTTTCTCATTGCATCATCCAACATCGTACCTCCCTCCCCGTCGCCGGTAAACCCACACCTCGACATCCCCCCCACCTCACATAAGCCCTACCACCCCTCCAGGTTAAAGTTAAGTAAGATTAACGCAAAGTACAACCAAAAATTACGTAACATTGACGCTGAATGTAATTAACTCAAATCTACGCTAAATTCAACGGAAAAAAACCGCGAAATTTAATACAAAATATGTAAGATCTACGCTAAATTCAACGCAAAATATATGAGATCTGCGCAAAATTCAACGCAAAATATGTATGATCTACGCTGAACTCAACCTAAAATATGTAAGATTAGCGTTGATTGCGTTGAATTTATGTGAGAGCTACACTCAAGCGTTTATTTTAAATAACTTCAACGCAATCAACGCTAAATCTACTGAGTTTTGCGTTTTTTTAGCGTTGACACTTCGGCCCGGTTAGCTCTAGCTACATACCCTTTAAGGCTGTAAAAGGAGCCCAACTATGATTAGCCTTACTATTTTTGACGCTAAACTGAGCTGCAATTTTCAAACTTTTGATATAGTTGGGATTTATCTTAAAATAAGAATTGAAAAAAAGCCCTGCTTTATCAGTCTTTCTGTAATTTATTATCAACACGGAGGGGAGCTAAGTTCTCATTTTCATACTCACATTTCGCCTTCACCAGCCCAGAGCTCAATAGCAATGTAGCCAAAAGACAGCAAGCCAGGAAGTTGTTTCTGTTCGTCATTCTCTTCGCTTCTGATGTTTAACTATAAGCAAAAATATCAAGCACAAAAGTTGACTTAGATGTTTAAACTATCTTTCAGTATTTGATCGTGGTATTTTTATGAGTTTGTGATCTTTTAAATGAAGTCTTATCAAAGTTTCTCTGATTAGCAGCACGAAAAGGTGCACATAATTGTTTCGAGAATAACGACAAATTTACTCGCGTGCTTTTCAGTTGATTGGCAGCTAGCTTTTGATGATATAACCACAAATGTCGTTAATATCAAATAAAGTTATTCAACTTTGAATGAAATTAGAAAAATGAAAGATGTACCAAAGTACCGAATAGACAGAGCTCGATCGGACCAATGGCTATAGCATGTACAGTTAAAGAAATTTAATTGTCTTTTGGCTGTGTTTCAGATAAAATATTCTTTGATAATCATATTTAAAAAACCTTCATAAAAATCAAGTCAACAAAATCCATATTTGGTAATATAAGTAACTGTCCCGTTTTTGTTCCCACTCGTATTTTGTATCGTTTTTTTTATTTCTTTTTGAGGTGCTCGTGTCCGAATTAACCCCCTGATTAATCCCCCCCCACTGATCTAAGAGTAGGGGGTAGGGGTAATTATCCATGTGGGGTAAAACGAAGTAAGATTGGGTGGGGGGAATTAACGGGTGGTAATTGGGGGATTGGTTAAATTTTACCTTCCAAAAATTACCCAAAAGATGTAAAATTAGGGTGGTAAGTTTTGGGGGGCAAAACAATGTAAGATTAAGAAGGTAATGGGGGAAATTTTTAGATTTAACCCCCAAAAATTACCCCCAAAAATATTAGGGGGTAATTTTAGAAGGGCTAAACGATGTTAGATAATGGGGTAAGAGGGGAAATGGGGAGTATGTTCATATAAATAGGCTGTCAAGAATTGGGCAACCATTGATTGTTTAGAGGCTAAGGAGGACCAGCTCAGGGTACAGAGGTTGCATACATCTTAACTTAGAGATATTGAATAATTTAAATCGAAAGCAGATTTTGGAAACCTTCAATTATTGCAGACACCGCGAGTATTTTCGGCTCTGAAATAATGGAATATTATTGCAAGTTTGTTGGAGTCAGAAATTCTTGGGGTTGTTTCAGAAATTCATTTGTTCCACCCGCATTTGAGTCGCAGAGCAATTCAGCGCTGAACCAATACATTTCAAGAGTAAAAACTTTATTCTGATACATTGTAGCTCCAGAATATTTTAAGTTCCTTTATCTGCAGTTTTGCTTCTTTATGATTTTATTGAGGTCATAGAGTTCACCAGGCTAAACTTATCCTGTATAGTCTGAAAATTACTCTTACCTCAAAATTAAGTCGGGGCAGAGTAATGTAATACTTTTGTAGCTTATAACTAGTAATTACTATAGTAGTATACACATTATTTATATTCAAGCTGGTTTGTAGGAAATTACAACAAAGCCCATTTCTCTCAGTGGTTACGACTTGCTACGCAAATTAAATGTTACAAGTACCCACGCCGAAATTCGAATCGCATACAAAGCAAGCCTTGTTGGCGGAGTTAAGCTGAGCATATTATTTTCCATGAAGTAAATTTTACTCAAAAATCAGACTGGTCAGTGACATGAATAGAGTACTGGCCATCATTAAAAAAAACATAATGTCTTTAGTCTGATTCAGCACTGATTTGCTCTGCCACCAACCTCCGGACAGTATCCAGTTTCTTAGCGTAACAGATCAGAATCGAATTGACGATGAACACAGCTAACCAGAGAGACAAGTCAAATCAGTCAAGTATTAACACTAATGCCTGAAAGCTGAATCATGGCAGTAGCTTTTATTTTTATTATAAAAGTTTTAATGAAAAATTATCATGATAATAGTTTTAATTGTCATCATTTTCGGGCATTTTAATTATCTAGTTTTTTGTCTATATTAGGAGTTTTGCACAAATTTACTGAGATTGGGGCCAGATTTTGCGAAGTTATCATTGTCTTTTGTTCTTAGGGCAGCTATCATCTCATTGACCTGAATAATAGCTCTGAATATTTCGGTTAGCATTTTTGCAGAGAATAACTTTGAAAATTCACACTTATGGGGATGGACCTCTGTGATGAATTTTCCGACGCCGAACACAACATTTAAGGTCTACATTCTGGAGTTCACCTATTAACCTAATTTTCAGCTGTTTGTAAATTTCCTGGAGATGTGATTGAAAAGAGCTTATAAGGACTCTGGATATGTTTAGAGAGTTTAGTTGTTCAATTTGTTTCCATTGCAAAATCTGTAGAAGGTTATCGTCCATATCTAAGCCTTTTGTCTTTCCCATTATACCCCACCCCCCCCCCCCCCCAACGCTGTGTGGTCAGATAACCTATAGCCCCCAGTAATTGTAACTATACCGTAAGGGGGGGCTATAATTTCATGAAAAGAGGGGGGGGGGGCTATAATGGGAATGACTCCAAGCCACAATGTTAAAAGAAAACCTTTAAAGATGAAATCAATCCAAGTCTAACAAAAAAGAGAGTTTGCACGAAATCTTATTTTATGTTTTTTATTTCTCTCTCTCTCTCTCATTTAAAGCTAATGCAACCTCAATTATAGTTCAAAAACGTGAAAATATATCACATTTTGAGAAAGCTTTTTCATTGGGTTTCTGATACGCTACAATATTCCGCATTATCTGAACTTCAGAAGTTGGCGAGACCACGGTCCAAGAGGACCAATAGTATAACCTTTTTCATTAAAATTTGATTTGGTGATGTAGTTCTGCATAACCTTGTAAAACTATAGTTGCTAACTTACTTTTAAAGTTGAGTAAAAAGATGAGATTAATTTTTCTGTCAATCAGCGGTGAGGTATGGCTTGTGACGGACTGATATGCAAAACACAGGTCGAAAAGGTCTATTCATTTACTTTTGAACGACAATGGGACAGTTTATGAAACCCAAAGGACTTGGATCCATTGTCTCTGAGGAAACGATAGAATCTTGCGTTTTAAGGAGAATCTTGAAATTTGGGCAACCTATTGTTTCATGTTATTAGGAATCGGTGGTTTCACTGTTCCCAAAGAATGCTCCAACGGCATACTTAAAGCTCGGGTGATAAACCAGCCGTCCTGGACAAAAAAATATAATGAATATTCTTCCTTTCAGCTATTTTTCCTTACAATTTTTCAGCTATGGACGTCGTGGATTAACCTTATAAATCAAAATGTTCGAAAGTTAGAAATACGACTTTCTCTTTGGCGTCTATTTAAAACTTAAATCCTAGAAATTACTAACATGCGAGTTAAAAAAACCAATCTTTTGGACCGGCCTAGAAAACAAAAAACATCCACATTCTCACGATTTACTCACATTTCTAAGGCTGATGCATTAATTGTAGTACTTAATATTACTACTACACAAGACGATAATTCGAAACAAAAGCGAAAAATGCAAATGGCATGTTTCAAATTCGAAACTGAGCAAAAATTTGAAATGGCAATTTCAAAGGATATGTATTAACTTTAACTTACGTTGTTTTCAGTTAGTGAGCAGTGATCGTGATCCGCGGATGTCATTTTTTCAATTTGTAATCTTTTCTTTTGTTTATTTACAAAAAGAGACTTTGAGACAATGTTGAATCAATAATAATTTAGTGGTGAACTGAGATTAAAAATCATATGTAAAACGTGGCTCACTTCAGACCAAAAACTGGCAGTCCTGGTTACGGAAAATTTCGTAAGAAATGCGCTTGTTTGTTGAATTTATTGTTGAAAATATGAAAGGAGATTATGCTGAATGTATTAAAATTTAGTTATTGTCAACTCATTTCTTATCAGCACGTATATCAGCACATCACTTACAACATTTGATCAATTCCAAAAATCTCGATTTTTAACACTTACAGCGCATTCTTAACGTCTTTTCAGCGCATTTTTTCTCAAAAATGAGGCCCATTTTCATCATAATCCTTACATAATCTTAACATAACAAAATCCAGCACAAATCTGACATAATTTCATCACTTCGGAAAAAAATAGAACGTCAGGGCATTCAGCACAGGTTTCACATAATTTCATATATTTCTTGCCAAATTGAAGCAGTTTTTGAATGCAATCCTCGCAAAATTCCAACAGCAAAAAAATTAATTACATATTTGCAGCACTCACATATTTGTTTACATATTTGCTTAAATTTTGTACATATTTGTTTCGCTGACAAATTTGCTTAAATTTCGCTTATATTTTTGCTGACATAGTTTCGTTACATATTTGCTTGAAAAATATTGTTTACATGCAATTTTATTGCTTACTTTTGCTTAAAACTTATTCACCTCACGTTCAAATTTGAAATTCTGAAGAGCCGTTAATGAGGCAAAAAACTCTGCGTTGGTTTTTTTTTCATTATGGAGTTTTATACATTTGACTGATAATTGTTGAAATTATGTAAGTAATCTGGTCAAATTTCAGCCCAATAACCCAATAATTATGTAAGACTCATCCGCTGATAACTTTTTCTTAGCGGCTGTCCGCGCTGTTTTTTTAAAGGTGTTAGTTAAAGTCTTGACGCGGCTACTTATTTTGCTTTTTCTGCGTCTGCTCAATGAAAGGTAACATTTTTGTACGCACAAGTCAACATCGATTAAATATCGATGAAAAAAAATTGAACGAAAATGTTCACATTAAAGTTACAGAAAGATCTGCATGGTCATCAATCGACACAAACTGTTCTCATTACTTTCTTTCACTTACCTATAAATTGCGTAAATTGATTTCTTTTCCTATGATTTGAATATAAAAAGGCGTTGCAAACAGTTTTTTTTGCAAACAAATTTTTTCTCATTTTTGGAAAAAGATCATCAACAATATTGTAAAATGTGACCAAAAAAGTCAATATTTGAAAAATATAAAGGCGCGAATTTTACGAAGAAAATGTTTTAATTTTTCCAATATCTTATAGAACTTGAAAAAATGAAGAAAAAGTACTGAAAATTAAATAATTTAACAATTTTCAGACCGCAATAAGAGGCATGAAAAGATGTTTTTCTCGGACGAAATAGCCACTCAAATGAATTTAGCACAACCGTAGCAAACATTTACACTTCAAATTTAAGAAAGTCATTCAAGCTGGGCTTTAGCTTGAACCAATGAAATTACCTCAAACTTTTGTTCGACAAAGGTTCATGATCTCAAATATTACGTGCCGCATCTTAGCTGGAGCCACTTTTCTACGATGAAATTTGGCTTGTGCAGTCAGGCTCAAATTTTGCCTTGAGAAGACCGTTTGATTTCGTTTGATGTGTCCGTTTCAATGCCTTGATAAGACTTAAGATCGATTACACTGCTAAGCCGCCGCCCCCCCCCCCCCCGAATTGACTTTTTGAGTTGTTTCATGCGTCTAAATTCGAACCTGAATACCATTTTCATCTGTGCTTTCAATAGTACAGAGGCTCAAATCATTTTAGTCACAAAGTACGCCACGAGAAAGCTTATTTTCTAATCTTTCGTTCGATTTTGACAATTAATTCTTTGCAACAAATATATATGGCTCAGACCTTCGAACAAATATGTGAATTACGTATCAGTATATGATATTGGTATGTATACGTGTGAGATTAATTAAATGATAATTAAAAATATGACAATATTACTCGCACATTTTTGGTCGATGAATGGCTAATATAAAAAGATTTATAATTGCGCGTTGTGATGAATAATTCTGAAGTGTCACAGCTATTCGACGGCGAACCTGATGAAATGTATCTATAAAATCTCAATATAGTTATGTTTGTTTTTTTTACATAAAAAATGCAAAAAAGTAAATTTAATTGCTTCGTCAATATAGAGACAAAGTTATTCGCTTATATTTTAGGTGGTGAATAGTTATCAAAAAGAGAATTATTGATATAAGTAATGCAAAAATGTAGAGCCAATATTGCGTTGTAATGCACTAAACGTAGCTTAAGTTTGCTTGGTCAGAATAACTGAAAAAAAAAAATACAAACGCGCTGCGTCTACAGTGTCTTAAGAGCCTTTGAAGTATGCATAAAGTTAGAATGTCAAATCTCATATCGGCTGTCTGTCAAATTGACGTATTTCTTTGATAAGCTTATGAAAACAGAACAACCTCAGGAGAGCATAGTGCAACCTTAATCTTTAATATATGTTCTGAGATTCAATTTTTTTTTCATCCCGGGTCAACGATCATACAACTTTCTTTGATTTCGTACTAGGTCATATATGATCCTTAGTAATCATACTAGGTCATATATGATTTGTATGAATTCTTGGTAGTCATACAAGGACCATATATGATTTCCTAGAATTCATACAAGGATCATACAAAAAAATTCAAAGACTAAAAACTGTATAATTTTGATTTTCCATTGAAGTTGAAAAAATTTCTTGGATGTCATACAAGGTCATATATGACACATAATACATTGATTGGTGCCACAAATTCCCGTATAATGTAGTCAGAGGACTTATTAAATTATTATATCGCATTTGCAATCCACATTTGATTCATTGTGTGCGCTAAAAGAATACTTTGTGGTTTAAACGTATTCAGAAAACGAATATGACGTGATATGCATTTTTTCATGATTAATTTTTTTTATAAATGAGCATTTATATGTATAAACTGGCTTCAGAGTCAGAGTATGTCAAAAATTTTGTTTTTGTTTGGTCTTACTCTTTTATTTTGTGCCCAACTTGCAATTGATATTGTACGTTAGGGGCTTTGGGCGGATCACAATGTGATGCCGGGGTGACATATATATGATGCCCTACCGAATAAAAACAGAAAAACATAAATGGTTAAAGATTTTCAAAAAAATAGATGTGTGATTCTTGGTATTCGTACTAGGATTATATATGATTTCCTGGTAATCATACAAGGATCACATATGATTTCTTTGGTTTCATACAAGGATCGTACTAAGAAGTCCACTATGGACAGTATGAAATCATATATGATTCCTTGTATGAAATCAAAGAAACTTCAACCCGGGATGCTATGCATTTTTTTTCTGATTATGATTATTTCAAAAAGGTGAATTATTTCAAAAGGGAAATTAATTTTGGCCAAACTAATCCATTGTTAAAATTTTTTTCTCAATTTTGCCTGTTTTATAGCAAAAATTGATGCGATCATGTAATGGGGTAGGTGATAAAGAAACAGAATAACTTTTGTTAAAATCGCTTGTACTTTGCCGCAATCTCTCATTGCTTACATGCAATTCCTTTTTTGCAGATATCTCAAAAATTGACTTTTCTTAACAAACTAAAAATGATCTGAACCCCAGCATTTTAAATTTAGGTGTTTCGGTTTACATTTCTTTTAAAATTTGCAAAAGTAGCAATTATCAGACAATGATGACAGAAATTTTGTAACCAAGCTATAGACCAGTTAAATTGAAACAAAATCGATACTTTTTGCAGAGACCATGGAAATTCACGACATTTCTGTACAAAGTCATTTTTCCGAGACAATTCCGTAAAAAGTTTTTTTTTCCAAGAATTCTGCAGCATTTCTTAGATGATTGTCAGAATTCTCGGGACATTTTAACCTTGTTGTGGCTGAAGTCAACTAAACTCAATTTGTTTTCCACATTATCTGAAAAATACCATTACGACGCAGAGGTATACCCCAAAATTTCCGCCTTAGTAAAATTGGCTTGAAAATTAGTTAAATATAATGAACGAAATTAGGTGACATCCTTTGTGTCTTACTTTTCGCAAAAGGGGTTCCGCCAATTTTGCGAAATAAAAAAACATTCGATGCAAAAATTAGGTTACAAATTTTGTAGCACGTTTCCGATCATTTTAGGTATCTATTATTCGCGCGCACTTTGAGCATGCAATAAGCACTTTAATAAAGATTTAATTGAACTCTTCAAAGCTTTAAAGTGCTTTAAATACATGCAAACACAAAACCTGATTTTTTTCCGAAAAATCCTTCGCACATCAAAGACTTTGTATATCAATGTGGGATTGGCCAATTTTTATAAGTAGTAATAAATAGTACTAATAAGTAGGAATAAGTCGCAATAAAGTACTACAAGTAGTAATAAAGTAGTAATAAAGTACTACTAGTAGTAATAAGTTAGGCTTAATTAAATAAGTAGTAATTAAGTTATGCTTAATTGTGGATTATATGCGAACTCGAGCTACATTGCGTGCAAAAAATCGATACATAAATGGAGCGGACGCGTGACACAACTCGCGCGAAAAATAGGTCATTAAGTTTGTACTTGTATTTCGCGGCTAAAATTAGGACACTTTTGCGAACACGGGATACGATATTCCCTTCCATTTTGCCGGTTTATGCTAAAGTAGCTATTTTCCGCAATATTATTCCACTTTCAATGTATTAACATAGTAAACACGAACACGAGATACACGCATCGAGCATATTTGCCCGTGACGATTTGGGTATACCTCTGCATCGTAATGACAATTGGTAAAATGTGAAGCCTACATAAACGATGTATCAATCTTACAAAACATTTCTTGGAAAAATCTTGCTGCGTTGTTACAAACTTTAAAACTGCCCTTGATACTCTTTAGTAAAATAGAAAATTTTTCTTAAGGATGGGAAGCTTTGTCAACGTATTATTTCAGCAGTGAACATGTTTAGATCTCAGTGGCCTTGTGGAAGAACAAAATGTTGTAAAATATTTAAAATGATTTGTTCACTTACCAGAACCAAAGTATACAGACATACCTCATTCCTTATACGGTTGCCAAAATTTTTCAAGTAAACGAATACATTTCAAATGCATGATTTTGAAATTCTTTTTAACCTGTTCCTTTCACTCTAATTTAGGAGTTTAAAAGATCTCTACTGAAATAAAATTGTTATTACTCTCGTTCTGCGATCTGATCTATATTCGTTTCAGCATGTCAGCTATTTTGACAATTTGATATGGTACCAATGCTTTTCAACAAAAATAACAACTTTTCTCATTCTGCCGCAGATTTCTGACGGCTTTGTTTTCTCTCAAAATATAAACACAGCACTAGATTCTTGCAAGTTTTAAGCTCACTCATCACTAGGGCTGCCTGCATGGCGAGCAGGAATTGAGTGCCGATATTTCATGATTACGGTTCTGGGCGCTTTTGGATTCAGATTGGACCATATTCTCCGTCTTTAATTTTGAAATCCGATTTAACTGTTTATCTGCAGATTTTGTTGAGGGGTTGCGCACTTGGGATCAAATATCAGCATTTTAATTTGTTGTTTTCTAAATATCATATGACCATCGGAAACTGGCGTCCTTTTTTGAACGTTCACTGAAGTTCAAATTTTGAAAAGGGACAGACCTACTCTTTTTTCTCGTAGATAGGTTTTTGCTTCCGCATGGCGTATCATTTTGTTATTATATTTTCTCCCAGAGAAAAAATCAAACATGTGAGATGTTTGAATAGTACATTTTGCTAATTCAGTTTAATCCAGTTTTCGGTTAAATATGCCACTTTTAGAAATTGAATTTTCCTGCAAAAAATTTTTCCGATGCATTGCATTTATGATGAAGTCTGAGCTACTTCTTACCTCGTGAAATAAAATGTGATGCACTAAATTCTACTTGTTGTCGGTAGTTTTTTCAATCAAACCTGTAATATGAATTGCTTTTTTATCCAAGTAGGAAATTTTTCCTACCTTGTGATAGTGTAGAGCAATCAAAACATCATAATATATCAACTGATTTATCTTTTTTTCCAAAGAACTTAATTCAAGTACTCTGTTATAAGGTAAATATTGTTATATATCAAAGAGAATTTAAAATGTTGAAATGATTTCAGTCACGCTGGTGTAGGACAAGGGAGCGAAACCGCAATTTTTTTACTTGCTTCAAAATTATAATGAATGACTGATCTTTGAACAAATTTGGTGG
>NW_027451364.1:0-27357 GCF_964194025.1 Convolutriloba macropyga
CCACAAAGAAGACATCTGCATTGACAGATGGGTTGAACATTCAAGTTCATGATGTTTATCAGCATGCTGATAAATCTTTTTGTCTGATAGAAGAGAGAGATGAGCTTATTAAGTTTATATATTTGTGACTTGTAATTGTTCTTAGTAGTTATGATCTTTATCTAACTAAACTCCGAGCGGCTTTCCATATCCAGGTTGCTATAGATTGATCTCATTCTACTTTAGTTCAGAAGACATTTTCAGCCAAATGTGATAACCTGAGTTTTGCTCCTATTAACTGTGGGCTTGTTTTGACTCATCCGTAATTCCATTGTTGTCAGATCATCAAGCATATGAGTTGCCTTTAATTCAACAACAAAAGTTGTATCATCAGCATAAAGTACAAGATCGCCATGATTCTGTATTTTGCCAAATCATTGATATATAGAAAAAATTGAATGGTTCTCAAAACAAAACCTTGTGGTACTTCGCAGGTAACCTCTAGATTGCTCGATTTTTCGCCAATAAAGTATGCAAATTGATTACCGTTACTCAGATACGATGTTTAGACTTTATGATCTACAGTTTCAAATGCTTTTTAAGGATCCGAATAAGAGCAGTGAGCAAAATGTTTTTTAGATCTCAGGTCATAAATGCGTTCAACTACCTAAATTATAGTATCTATTGTTGATCGTTTAATTATGAAGCCGAGCTTTTTTGACAATGCCTCATTTTAATTAGGAAATACATCAATCATGAATGCAGGTGTTTTTTGAAAGGTTTTAACAAATACTGCTATGAGTGATATTGTTCGGTAACTACTCGGGTCGGATAGAGGACCTTATTTGTATAAATGAATAGCTCTAGAAACTTTAGGCATCCTGGATAGACTCCATTATTTATTACTTTTTAAAATTGATCTCAATGACATAAGCAAATAATTGGCGCAGCACTTTTAGGAAGACTGTTTAAAAAACCCATGTGATCATGGCCGTTTTTTATAAGTTTTTGGATTTTGTTGTGAATTTCAATAACTGTAACTGGTTCCAGATATAAGGAATTGCCCATTTCTTTCACGTCGTTCAAATTTTCAAATTAGTCTATTTTTGCGGCGAGCATTGGCCCAATTGCCTAGAAATGGGAATTTATCTGAGTGACAGTTGGTAGATTGGATTTATCAAGGGCTAATGCTTCTGTTTGCGGTTTAATTTTGTTTAACAATTTGTAAAAGAGTCTTTTCCTGGAATCGTTATCTTTGCTAAAAGTTTTTTCAAAAAATTGTATTTAGTTTCCTGGACTAGGTTCCTTGTAATGCATCTTTTTTATATAAATAATTCGATCTTCATCTGTTCAATTTGAGATATGCTTGAAAAGAATTTTGTTTTTCCACACAAGTATTCATCACCTTGTTCTTTATGCAGAACGGACACTCGTTTGCGGCAAATTCTTCAACTTAAGGATTATCAGAGACATTGAAACCCAGTTTTAACTTTTTCGGAGGTTTTTGCTAAATTCGTGACAATCGCTCCCGACAAACTCCTGAAATTAGCATTTAAAAGGAATTAAACCATGGAAAATTTTTTCTTTCTTCCCCCTCCTTCCTTCTTTTCCTCTCCTCCTCCTCCCTTCCCCTCACCTCTTTTCCCCTTCCTCCCCCTTTCCCACCTCTTCATTTCTGTCTTTTTTGAAACTTAAGTCATGTGTTGCTGATTGTTTCGTGTGGACAATCGCATTTTACAAACATCACTATTGGACAAACTTACAGTTTGAAGGATACTTTATTCTCTTTCGTTTTATGGTTTACTGTCTGCAGACAATTGATTCGAGCAAACTTTTTTTTGTAACTGTCAAAGACTGTTTTTTGTGTATTTCACTATTGCTTAGAGTAAAAAGTTGATTCATAAGGTTCTGAATGATAGTTTGAGTAATGGACGCTTTACCAAAATCTACATTTTTCATTCATGGCCCGAAAATTTACAAGAAGAAAGAGCGTTTAGTGAAGAAGAAAATGTGAAATGAAAAAAAGAGCAAAGAATACAAATAGATTTCACGGAAAAGGAAAGAAATGAACAAATTAATTTCGTGTCTGTATCGCGCCACTTCTTGAGAAACTTCTGACAGCTAATCTTTAAGTATACAAGCGACAGAATTTATATGTCGTTTCAATAATCAGATATCAGTCTTTGCTGAATTTAAAAGAACAAAAATTTTACATTTTCAACATATCAAAACAGGAGAATTAGATTCTTTAAAACACAACACAGGTATACTTATTCAACAGGCTGAACGTTATCATCAAATGAAGGGGTTCGACGATACGATAAAAAAATACTATCAAATTTGTTGCTCGAACAGACGCTCATCAACGGAGACTGATTTTTTAAAAAAAAACTGAGCAACGAAATCAAATTGAAAAATTGGTTGATGGTAGCAATTGACGACGTAACTCAAGCTCACAGTGACATAACTATAAAAGAAACATTGAAACACCGAACAAGCTTGATGCAGTTCTGAATTCAAGATAGCTTCCTCATTTTCGTGGGTTTTCAGTAAAGCAAAGCTGCCGCCTTGCGAAACTCAAGTTATGAAGCATGCAAAACTCTTGCTTACTTGTTCAGAGAAAATTTCACTCCCGAAAAAGATTTTTGGTTTCATAGCATTTCTTTCTTCGGATAAACCTCCGTTGAAAATCTTTCTGATATCCGGACCCACATTTACGATAAAAGGATGAATCAATTTTCTTCCTCGAGTGTTCAAAAATTTCAAATCAAGGCAGACAAGAATTGTAGCGGAAATATTCCCTACTGGGAAAAAATAATTTTTTCTACTTCGGGTACTTCTTAGGACCAACAGATTGTGGTATAAAAAGATTGTAGTCTGCTAGGACGATATTTTAAATGAAAGTTTCACATCAGCTCTGCAAGACAATATTCCGCTCAAAGTTTTCGTTAGAAACGAAAAGTTTTTTTATACTTTATCACAGAAGTGGGCCTCGAAAATCAAAAGAGTCGATGTTCGATCCTGAGTTAATAATAATAAGATCACCAATCATGATTTAGGGTGAAAATGTTGCCTCGAAAAATTTTGACGGTCCTAAAACGAGCTATTTGCAAGATAATAAATAGTTGTTTTTTTTACACAATCGCTTTCTTTTAATCGCCGCGTTTAATTATGTATGAAAATGGAGAAGGTATTTAAAGCCGACACAACTGATGAGTCGCTTCTGGGCGTAAAAAGTTTAATTAAACTAGTTCACACTAATTGAGTTAATGTCATGAGTTTCGGTTTTTACGATAGTCTGAAAGTTACAATAAAAAGATTACAAAGCAATAAATGAGTCCCAATTTACCTAAAATTATAAATGAACTCTTTAAATATAAATTCCATTTTGATTCATAATGATATTTATCATTTTGTGACAGCTTTGATCCCATTTTCTGTGTGAACAAATCTTATCAAAAACTCCGACAAATTGTTTTTCCTTGTTTTGATTTAATTACGCTCTCAAGCCGCATCTTCGAAAAATAAACAACAATATTAGTGGAGCTTTCGTTATCGATTTATGAGCATTTAGTCAATAAAAGTGTTACTTCTGTTTATTGAGAGAACCACCAAAGGTAATTAGTTCCTGTTTTTTGCCTTCATTACCGCGTGACTAGATTTATTTTTCGATACTTTGTTTACTTTTTCACTTTTGTGTCTTTTGACGCAGTTTTAAAGTTATTGAGTTTAACAAAAATTTACTTCTTCAACATTATATCGAAATGCCAAACTTAGCTTTTACTCTTTTGACTTTGGCTTTTCTTAGCCTTGTAGTTACAAGTTATACCGCAGAACTTGATAGAGCTCTTCGATATGGAAAACGAGCATTTGCCCTAAACAGTGAGTAAAATTTAAATGACCCTGAAAGACAATATATATCCCGTAACTGTGGGCAAATTTTTCTGCAACTGTAATCAATCGTAAAAATTCTAACAGTTGAAATATATTTAGTGCCCTCGATTGAAGTTTGTAATATTTAATCTGTAGTTCTTTAGTATGTAATTCTTGCGTGTTTAAGAGTAGTGGTGACGTACTTTTTTAACCGGTGACGTCTCTTTTCACAGGATGAAAAGTCAAATTCCGCTCATAAAAACAAATTGTTTTCGTCAATTTGCTGAACAACTGCCAAAAGAGTTATTTTTGTTCATTCATTGTTCCGAGAAAAATTGTGAAAATGTGAAAATTTTTTTTCTGCAAGGCAAGCAATTTTTTTTTATCAATTGCGGTTTTTTCAACAGTTTTTTTTTCGTTTCCACTCTAATTTTACAGATCAAATTGGTTTTTTAAAGACATATGAACCATTAATTGTAAATTTGGAAGCTTTTTTGACCATATGAAAAAAAGATCAGGCATATGCATGTTGAGCTGTTTTCATCATTTTGCCGTTTTAGAAGAGTTTTAAGCAGTTTTTGTTTAACTATTTTGTTATATTTTGTTATAAATCTATTTATAATTTTTAAACTGTTGGATAACTCCTTTGTTTGAAGATGATATCTTTTTCTTTTGGTTTTCTTCTTAGTTAACTGTTAATAAATTGGCTTGAATCCAATGAATGACATTGATTAAATTACATTGATTAATTCCAATAAATGTAACTCCTTTTTTTCCATCGTTTGTTCCTCGCTTAGTAAAAGAAAGTTAACTGAATTGTTTTGACTGTTTTTGATTTTTTTGTTTCATATTTATTAGCATAATTAAAAAGTTAATTTTGTTCTATTTTTGGCTTAGGTTGGCTGCTTAGGCCTGAGTAAATTTTCACTTCGATTCAATTCTGAGGTCTTGTATCAACTTACACTCTGAGCACTTTCTAAAAGACCCTTTCACACCTTACGTCAGGAGTTTTAGCTATTAAATTGCTTTTTTTCAGAACTTAAAACAGTTTAATTAAACTGGAGAAAGTTCATTAAAAAGCATAATACTCTATGGTTGCAAAATAAAATCTAATAAAACTTTTAAAGCCTCTTAGTTCAGCCTTCCTCCTCCAACCACTACCCCGTTGAGGCAGCTAGCAGATCTTGTGTCCAAGGGTCATTCGATAAATATTTGTCCCAGATCCATTGTTGTTTTAAATCGCTCTCGTAAGAGAAGCAATTATTGTAAACGTGTGTCTGTTTTTTATGACTTTTCGAGTGACTTTTTTGCGTTTCGCGTGATCTAAAATATTTTTCAATCACAATTTCAATCAGCTGAACTCAATTGGCGGCAATTTTATACTAAGAGTCAAATGAAAAGTGCGCCGAAACTGGTGTAATTTTTTACTTTAAATCTTAATAGTCGTATATGTTAACCTCTAATGTGGTTATTTGGAGCCCGCTATTGAACTTCTTACTTCCAATTAGTCTCCTCCTCCTCCTCCCCCCGACTGAAGCAGGCTGCAATATTGTTCTTTGAGAAGAGATGTGTGTATGATGCTAATGATAGGATTGGTTATTAAAAGTGAAAAAAGCAGTCAAATTTACTTTATTTCCTTTTATCTGTTTCACAAGCACGCTTGTCAGTCATTTTTGGTGGAGTGCCTGAAGACTGATATTTTCACAGTTCAAAAAATGAAAAATTGAGACACACATCAAACTAAAAATGAGAATGAAAGCAAACAATCAAAATGTTTCGGGTCACTGTAAAATTTGACTGGTATTTTTTGTGCAAAATCATTAAGTAAAATTGTTGATCTAACAAGACAATATTTAGTAAGTTAGAATTTCCATTACTACTACTGCAGTTCTAGACTATGATTTTTTTCCAGGAGTTTGTTTGATTTAGAAAAATGCATGCAGAAAATAATTAATATAACGTACGTCTCTGGTACCTGTTTGTAAAACTTTCCCGGGCCGAATTCTAAGTGTAAATCAGTACTGGGCAATTGTAATGCAAGTCTCCCATGTAATATAATTTGCTTGCTTCGAAATTGCCTCCTTAAAGCGTATTTTAACTGCTCAAAAGACAGAATTTCAACAGTCACGGTGGCGCAGTGAGGAGAAAAACGTCTAGGGAGCGAGAGATCCTCTGTTCGATCCCCGTACGGAAATTTATCTTTCCCTAGTCTGACCAATGTAGAATCAAACTGAACGCAACTCTGACAAGTCAAAAAAGTGATATGAATCAGTCTATGATTCAGCAATGGTGAGTAATTGCCCATTACTGAAATGCACTTGGAGTTAGGTACGGGTTGACAGCAAACTAGAATTAAAAAATTTCTCAAGCTTTTCTTTTTTTTTCGGTCTCATTGTGTCAGAATTAGCACAAAATTTATACGAAACTGAGCGTTGTTTTGTTGGTTCTCTCTATCGATGTTAGTTTTTATCTGACATTTTTAATGATGCATTCAAATAAAAGTAGTATATGAAAGCACTTTTTGTCTTGCAATTGCAAATACTATATTTTTAACTATTTTTGAACTTTTTTAGTACTATGTGTTAGAATTTTGTGGTAGACTACAAGTTTGTTTCAGTTTTCTCCCATATTTATTCGTGTGAGCTATAACGGGAGAAACTTTTTGTCAACATCATTCAAAACCAAAATTATTTTTTAATTATTGTCAACCAAATTGGGAGTTTTATTCGTCTGCTATTTTTCAGCTATGTCTAGGTTGAGAGAGTCTACTGCAGAAATGTACAACTGTTTCATTAAATTTATATATTTTTTAGAAAAAATTTAATCTACATATTTTTATCCACAGCATAGAGACCAAATTTAGGTTAGTATATTTCTGGCCAGTATATTCATTTTTATTCAGTTTTCAAATGCAGTTCTCGGTGGAGCATTATTGGCTTGTCTGCCTACAAAAAGTCAAATTGCTAGTTATGCTGGCCCTTTTAACAGTACACCAATCAAAACTAAAGCAACCGCTTTACTTCAATTTAATTGTACTCATTCATGATTTTTTTGAAGTTTTTTCAGGGGATTTAAGGCTCACAAAAAGACGTTTGCAAGAAAGAGTTTCAGTGAACGTGGCTGTTGTGTTATGTAGATGTATCAAAAAATTTACCCGTGCCCGCGCCTAGATTTTTAGTAATCAGAAGAAGAATAAAAGAAGCAATGAACAAAGATAAAGTATGGGTTGGTACTACGTTGCGTTCGATCAATCACTCAGTGGAATTATTTTGACACTGAAAATTGACCCTAATTGACACTATACCCAATGATAACAAAAATTAATTGTTTTTTTTCTCTGAACTGGAAATGTCAACAATGAATCATGAATCATCGGAATCATCGCAGACAGTTACTGTTTATTTTTCCTTCTAATGAATAGAAAATTGAGCGTATTTAATAGAATTGATTTTCATTTGATGAGTTTCACATGATTTATTTCGCTTTCGCGCTTTTGAACTTTGCATGCACTCTTTATGCAGCTGAGGAGCCAACATTTGCAGTACATGAATCTAACTGTTCCGCAATGTGTATAACTGATATTCCCTTTGCTTTAGAGGACCTCGATAGTTTTTCAATCACGTTCAAGGAGACAGGAGTTGCGTCGTGGTTTTAGCAGCTAACAGATGTTTTCTGTCTCAAATCCTGTCTGTTGTTGCTCAGTTTGTTTTCATTGTTGTGATTATAGGCACAGATTGAATGTTTTTGCTCAGAGCCCCCTAAGTTTCTTTCTTCGTTTCATCAAAAGCACCTTAATAAAGCAACGCGTTATTATATTTTGCCACTCATAAAGACAATGGGAAAGACATTGAAAAAATATGAATATAATTTTATTTTCATATCGCTCAATGAGCGGAGAGAATGAAAGTGGCTATAAAGTGATTCAAACAAATTGGTGAGAGTTAACAAGGTTCAGGTTAATTTGTTCTCCTGCTGAAGCGAATAGTTAAAAAAATCGGCATAAGTGAAGTTGAGTCTAACTAGCGGCTCGTACTCGTTGAGGTCTCTTCATTAATATTCCCAGTAATTTACTTTCGTTCAGAACCACATCGATTAATTTTTAAAATATACTTTTTAAATAATAATTTTTACAATATTTCAATTTACTATTTTCAGGGATATCACTATAACAAGGGCCAATAAAACGTCGCACTCTCTTCTTAAAGAGTGTTTGAATTGTTTTAGTAAAAGTTATTATTGAAACGATATATTATCAGCATCTTCTTAAAACTTTCGAATAACTGTTTGTTTGAAAATCGTTTGAGAAATCCTAAATAAATGATTATAGTCAAATATGAGGTTGAAAAGAAAGTTCAGGAGCTTAATGTCAAGAACTTTACTCGATGTGGTTTTGATTTCGAGAAAATGTAAATACAATTTTTGCATTAAAATGCCGAAAGTCTGCAGTGCCGGAAACTGGAATGGCACAAATTCCAATTAGCTTAGGCAGAAGTTGACTTCTATGAGGTTTCAGTGTTTTTCGTTTTCCAGGATGCTTGTTTTAACGAAGGTTATGCGACTCTGCATAACTAATGTCGACATTCTGACTAAAAGCTGGAAGCACCTACGAATTTCTTGATAAACTTTAGTTGATAAACTGAAAGGAAGATCTGGATTACTTCAAACAGAGTCACGTTACCTGTACCAGTTTTATCAATACCTATACTTACCTGTACGTGATTTATCGGTTTAATAGCTTCATCCAGCGCATAAATTATAACAGTAATTTTGTTGCACACTGCTGTAATGTTGAAATATGTTGCTTTTAACTGATTTAACACTCACTCAAAAAACGGTTATACTATTACTGGTTTTAGATCGAGCTTTGCATAGATGAGAGCGTAGTATATTACATCTGTTGATCGTTCATATGACAAAATAAAATCAATTCCATTAAGCAGGGGGGGGGAAGGGGGGTAGAGGTCAGTGAATGGGATGACTGTTTGTTGGGAACAATTATTGATAAAAATATCGATAAAATGATAATAAAAGTATCAAAATATTGAATACAATGCAAATTTACCTTTATTATCTCAAACAAAATTACACTCGAAATTAGCTTATGCAAATGTTTTTTTTTATATAGGTACGCGGGAATCTTAACAATAAGTTGAAATATTGGGAATTTTTTAATGCTCTGTCACATTGAGTCATTGGCATTAGTTCGATGTTGACCTCCGATGTACACCAAAGAAACAGTTATAGCAGTTGACTGGTATTGTTGTTTTAAGTTATCAATTTTTCGCATGAACGTTCGTTTGGTAAGCAAATTGCTCTTACTGATTTTTATCTAAGTCCAGACAAATTTACTGAATCTAGAATCTTTTTCTCATAACAATTTTTGCATTGAGAGGAAAAATTCATCTGAGGACAACAGATATGATTTTGAGAATCAATATAATCTTTAAAAAAATAAATTTGATTTCTCTGTAAAAAATTCGTAATGTGATATTTAAAAATAAACAAATGACAATTTTCATTCGCTTCAATTTTGGTCCTAACAGTTTGTATAAAAATTTGTATTGCGAAAATTTTTGGCAGCAACTTAAAAACTGCAGTTGTGACAATAAAACATGTTGCTCTTTAACAAGTAATATATGAAACTGCTGTTGATTCATTGTTAGACTCTTTAATTTAACTTCATTTTGTCGATTTTTAAGTTTTTTTGGTTAAAAACTTAATTTTTTGCATTGAGGTGACCCGCGAGAAAATTTATGACATTACGCTACAAAAAATAGCATATTTGTTTCATAGCTAGATGATCGTGTCAAATAATGTATTAAAGTTGTTAACGAACATTTTTTTGGAACTGCAAATTGATATTTTGATAAGTATAACCTGTTGCGACAGATTAAAACAGATTAAAACAAGTGCAGAACGTTTATACCACTACTGGTTTTTGATCGTGCTTTGCATAGATGAAATAATACATCTGTTGATAGTAACAAAAGGAAAACTTAGGTAACTGCAAAAAAAAGGAAATGGGGTATACAAAAATGTTAAAGATGATTGCGGTGCGTTCCTAACATTTATACACTTCTCATTTTGATTTAATAGAGGTGAATTTTGCTCTCTACAAAAACACTTTAACTTCCATTTAGGCGAGCTACTCAACCCAATTTCCCCAGTTTTATAAGTCGAGCAAAAAATTCCATACTTTTTACTTACTTTGTTTGGAAACTGGGTACTTTTGTCTTTAACTTTTAAAGTTTTGCTTGTCTTAACTAATTATTTAGCTTTCGAAAACGTGGGGAAAATCTATGTTTCTATTTTTGCGAAAAGTTTATGAAGCCCAAATAAAGTGATTGACGTGCTTGCAGAAGTCCCAGGAAATATTTGATTCTTATCGAACATAAGGTTATATATGATTTCTTAGATTCTGTACAAGGATCGTACTAGTTATGCCTTGTATGGTATCATATATGATCCTTGTATCGCTACTGAAGAATGGTTAGGATGTGGGGCTGGTGACTTAAACGATTGAGCTAGGGGAAGGGGGGTGAATACGAGCTGGGGGATCTTTTCAACAATTGCCCCCCCCCCTTTGGGACCTAGTAGAGAATCGCCTCCCCTTTTGTGCTATCCTTTACCACAATATTACTTGGCCTACACTTTAGATAGCCGAATATTAGGTTAAGCGCGATTGCGGACCGCTGTTCATGGCCATGCCTCTCATGCGCTGTGGGATGTAATCCGGAAATCGCGGGTCGGTTATCGCGGCGAAGGCCCACCGACCCCCCAGTCGGAAATTCTTTTCGCTTTGTATTCCGGTTCGGCTAATTGCTATACCACGGTGTATTTTATTCTATTCAATTTAATAGTATGTGCATGCGTGGAAAGTTATTAGTCGTCTCTGATTGGTTAATAAATAGCTCGCTTAAATTCTATTCAAGAATAGCCCCCCCTTTTGCAAAAGGGGGGGGGCAATTGTTGAAAAGATCCGAGCTGGGAAAATGATCGATAAAAATTATTGATAAAATGATAACTGAAAACCAAAAGTACCCAAATATTAAACATAAAGCAAAATTGCCTATTTATTTATTTTTTGTTTTTTTTTAACACGGCTTGAAGAACTTCTGGTCGGATTAGAGCTGCTGACGTCATATGACCACTAGTTAATTCTGCTTTAATTACAACGTCTTAAAGCTGAAGAACTTTTTCAACCGACGAGACAAACGGTGTCATAAACAGATTTAAATTAAATTATGCGAACAAATTGGCTACCCATAAATCGTCGAAGTCTAATCCGATCATTTGCAATTTTGAGCGAAGAATTATCATTTCAATTTCTGAACAATTTCGCCAACTGAATATGTGACGTACAAAATTTTTGAATTGTTGAAACTATCAGAGTTTAATTTCAAACGCATATTAATTACTAATTTGTCGTCGTCTCCTTAAAATAATTTTGACCATTTTTTCTATCTCATAAAGCCAGGAAAAAATTACAATACTTGATTCAAAAACATGAGAAAATCATTAGCTTTCCAACTATTAATAATGATTGCTCTTGTCATAATTAATTTACAATGTGTAGCCAGCAGGAGCTCTAGAGATGGTATGAGATATGGAAAGAGATCTGTGGAAAACTCTGGTTAGTTTTAGTTACGGGACAGTTTACGCAATGCCCAGATTCCCAATGTGCCAAATAGCCAAGCATATAATACCCAATTTATTTTCTTTTGATCCTTATTATAAGGTAGCATTAAAAGTGGTATTACAGTTTTATTATACTTAAGCGAGCAATATAATCACATTCATGGTTGTGAGCGTTTTTATAAAGTCTCAAGGCCCACTGAGACATGGCAATGTTTCACCAGGTAGAACCAAATGAGCTAGTTTTACGTTTAAAACTTCGTAAACTAGCTTTAGTGCTCTAAAAATTGTCTCACACATATATACTATGGTTAATTTAAGCGTGCGGGAATGTTAACAATAGGTTTAAATTTTTGATATTTTTTGAATACTTTGTGACATTGAGTATTTTGTGCTTTCTGTGACATTAGTGCTTTTAATGCTCTGATGTGACATTGGTTCGATACTGGCCACTGATAGATACAAAAAAAGTTATAGGAAAAATTGGGTTTCTCTTAAGGATATCAATATATCATATAGTCGTTCATTAGGTAGGCAAATTTTCCATTGTTCATATGAGTCCAGATGAGTTCTGAAACCTTTTTTCCGATAACGTTTGGAATTGCGAGAAAAAAATTAATCGGAGGCCAACAAAAACAAAGTCCGAGAATCAATTTAATTTTAAGAAAAAATCCCTTTTCCGTGATTGATTCCTAATGTGACAATCAGAAACGAAAGAAGTGAAAAATTCTCAGTCACTTTGATTTTTGCTGCAACATTACCTTGAGCAACTTTTACCTGAGAAAAATTTTAGATAGCAGGAAGCTATGTGGGAACTTGACATTCAAGTTTAGGAAAGATCTCAGTGTTTAGGCAGCAACTTGAAAACTGTAACAGTGACATTAAAATTGCGTCTCTTTTGAAGAAGTGTTGCGTAAAATCGATTTTTGACTCCTAAAAACTCCTAACGTAAAATCGACTCCTAAAATTTTTGACGCCTAACGTAAAATCGACTCCTAAAAAACTTCCTTATTTGAAATTTTAGTTTCTTTTAGATTGAAAAATGATTTCTGATAACTTAGGTGACTCCGAAGAAACATGTATGACCTTGAGCTCCAAACATTTGCGAATTTCTGTGCAAAAATTTCAGTGTTCTGTTGTCTTCTGATGGAAAAAATGAAGCATTGTTTGATGATCGTCATTAATATTGTATCAATATAGTTTAAAAAAATTTATTTTTTTTTTGGAAATATAAATTAAAGTTTTGGCAGAGATATAACCAGTTGCTTCCTGCTAAATCAATTTAAATTCAGCAGTAATTCCTGGGTGTAAATTGTTTTACATACATTGGCCGTCAATTTAAAATATGTAAATCAAAAAAATTTGAATAGATATTTGTTATAGAAATCCATTATCACGATACCCGTTCGCATAAAACTGAGAAAAAAATTAATTGACAAAAACTACTAAATAATTGTTTTGAGATTGCTAATGTATGAGGTACAAAAGAAAACTTGAATCGTATGCGAAAAATATTTTCAGAAATTGTTTATTTGTACAGATATTAGTTGATACGTAAATAAAGTATGAAAATTGTTAATAGGGTAAATTAAATTTATTGCCGAATGTGTTGGATAATTCAAAACATAAATCACGATGAAACAATATCTATTTTTTGAAATTTAAATATTATAGTAGTGGCCAGTTACGGCGTAAAGAAAAAATTTCTCTGTTTTATGTTCATTGAAATAATTTTTGCTACACATCTACGTTTGGATAATGAATTGCTTTATATCGAGCAACAATTTGATTTCCAAAGACATTGCGAGCCTCCTATGTACCTACATACAATGATTTGAAGCATGCTACATCTACATGAACTAATGATCTTTTCATAAAAAACTTTGTGCCATACTTATTAGATTCATTGAATAATTTGAAACTTTTGAGAATTGTTCTAACGGCACTGAACATCTGTTTCTCTCATAAATTTATCAGCTTAACATTCATTAAAAAATACTGAAAAAGGATTACCAACAGTGTGATTAAAGGAATTTTTGTGAAGTTTATAGTGAAGTTCAATAAGAATGGGGAGCTTTATCGTCAGATGCCGAAATTGTTTTGGCATGAGAAGTGAATCTTTGGGGTTTAATTCCTTCACGTATTCTCTCTTATGATATTTGTCCTTTTGAATTTTTCCTGTTCAAAATTTCCAACGTGGTTGCAAGCATGATCTCAAAACTTATATTCGGAAAAATGAAGTCAAAAAATAATGTTTCTTCTTTCAGTATTTTTTTCGAGTAAATTTATTCAAAGTTTTTGCTGCCAGGCTGTTGAATAGTTCAACTGCGTCAAATCCACAATGCATTTTCGCAAAATTTTGTATGCCAAATTTTGTCAGTAAAATAGATTTCTATCTTCAAATCTCAAATGTTCGAATAACCTCAAAGTTAATGTTGTATGCTCCAAGTTCATAAATCAAACCCACTTACATCTTTCTTTTGAAAAACTAATTGAAAAATAAGTTTCAATTTCGGGTTTTCGTGTAAAAAAACAACCTTTAAAAGCCTTCATTTTTTTGTCCATTGGAACTCGTCTTTGTCGTTTTTGCACCTATTAATATAAACTTTTCTGAATTTTTTTCCTTGATATGTTTTTTCTCCGAACTCACTGAAAAATTTATGCCATTCACGAAATTTTGCTTCAATTTTGATTTATACTTTGTTGTGAGAGAAAAATCTTATTTACGTTTTTTTACATTAGGTGCAGTCTCCGTTTATTCTGGTTTTTTTCTGTATGTTTGTTGGACAGACTCAAAAAATCCTTTGAATGAAGTTTTTGTTATTCGAAGTTCTAAAGGAAGAACTTTGGTTTCAAGAAGTAGTTTATGAGCAGAATTATAAAAGGAGTCGAAAAAAGCAAACGTTTATGCCCCGCCAAAATTGTTTCTTTATTGTATCAGTTGAGTAGGGTGGCAAACTTGAAAAAATTAGCACTACTTTCTAAAAGAGACAAAAGAAGTGATCTAATGAGATTTCTTCGAGCCTTTTAAGATATTTGGTTGAGCACCAAACAAAATTGATCTGATGGGTAATGCAATTATACTGATAACTTTAGTTGTCTGTTTTTGGTATGTCAACTCTCTATCAAGAATAACACCTAAAAATCTGCATCCAACTGTTGGTTTCAATGATTAACTTTTAGATTCAAGGCAATTGACAGTCGAAAACTTTATAATTTTGAAAACCATTTCTTCTGTTTGTGCTTTACTTTGAGTTAACTTGTTTTGTTTCATAAGTCAATTTTTTTTCTATCACTATTTTTTTTTCAGTTTTTGCTCTGAAATATAGTTCATTTTTGTGACATAGAATTATTGTGTCATATGCAAATTGTAAATTGTTTGAATTTTTCTCTATTTCCTCCCTGAAATCATTTACAAAAAGTATGAATACTTATTTTCCTTCTACAGTTTTTTGTGGAACACCGTTATTTTTTTGAGGTTTTAACGTTACAGGTAACTAGTCTTCAATGTTTCGTCATTTTTAGAAGCTATGGATAAATCGTCTTCTATTGAAATTGTTTCAGGCAGCTGCATAGTTATGTCAACATGAGTTCTGAAAACACATTTAAAGAAATTTCAGGAAAAAATTTTGCCAAAATAAAGTTTTGTGATGTTTTGTTGTTTTTTCCATATTTAATTGATTTTTAATTCTCAATAAAAAACATCTGGCATCTGAGACTTAAGGACTAATAAGTCAAACTCGAAATATATTTACAGTCGGAAGGTTATTGTCAGAATGCCCAGAAGCAAACCCCGATGCGAAGGGTCTCCAGATCGGTTGTTAACTATCCGTATCAGTAGAGAAATTTTCTTTCAGCCTTTTTTTCTTGAAAAAAAATTGCACACGGCCAAGAACTTATGGATATCTTAGACATGTTGACGTCAAATGACCAATACTAACTAAGCCTGCTATTATTATAACGTCTGAAAACCGGACATTTATTCCAGCCGACGAGACAAAAGGTGTCATAAAAAGATTTAAATTGAATTAGTTGAACAAACTTTGATCCATAAATTGTCAACGTCTAATCTGATGATTCGAAATTTTGAGTGAACAATTTCTCAAGCCAATTTTTGTTTTAATTTCAATACATCTGATTTCGTTTTATTTCTAGTCGCAGCTGAAAATTCCGACGTGAATAATTCCTCAATTGGTGGAAATATTTGAGATTAAATTTAAGCGCAAATTAATTATTAAATTGTCTAGACAACCCCACGAAGTACAGTTGAACCCAGTAAGCAATTTAAATAGCCGGGAAAAATCTGAATAGCTAGAAAATCAAAATTTATTTGATCAATTCGAAATAATGACTAAAATCTTGGTTTTCCAGTTGATAGCAATGATCGGCCTTGTCATAGTTAATATACCATTGGTAGCCAGCAGGACGTCTCGGGACGTTGTGCGATACGGAAAGCGATATGTGGAAAACACTGGTTAGTAAAATAAACTTTTAAACCAAATTTCTATTTAATAAATTGATTTTGTTCGAATCATGCCAGATGAAAATTTTATAGACCAGCAATGTTTTTATGTGACAACAGGCGTCTAGTGTTAAATCTTCATATATGAAGACCAAGAAGAAGTTTACTGGACAATTGGGTTCAAATTACGCCCACCTCATCAGTTCATCAGTTTATTTTCAACTCGGTTTGTTCATTTTGATCAAGAATTTGTGAAAAATCTTAAAAGCTGCAAAATAAATTGATAAAAAGTTTTCTTTGTATCTACTAGGCGGTAAAATTAGACGATGGAATGAAACAATCTAGCAGCTTCGGAATTATTTTTTGTTTAAAATCAATTTTTGTACGCAATTTTTGCGTATTTTTTTTAACCTAGTCAACTATTTGATTCAATCAGTGAATACGTAGCCAGATCGACAAATGTTTTCTGGTTTGATCAAAGGAAAATTTTTTGAAATTAACTTAACAATAACACTGAGAGCATGTTCTGAAATGACATTAAAGAAATTATTTTCCCAGCAAGAGTATTTAGATGGGAACAGTGTTAGTTTTAACGTTCATGCTACAATTTTTTGGCCCTTCAGAAAAAAATCAATTGAAAACAATTAATAGTGGCAAACTTTACCATTTTTGAGACTCAGATTGTGAATCAGTTCAAGTCATAAAAATCTGTAGAAATTTAAAAATTGAAGGGTTTCAGTTTTAACGTTCACGCTATAATTTTTCGGTCATTTGGAAAAAAAAACAATTTATAACAGTCAATAGTGGTTAACTTTACAATTTTTGAGACTCAGATTGTGAACCTGTCATAAAAATCTTTAGTAATTTAAAAATTGAATAGTTTTCAGTTTTGACGTTCACGCTATAATTATAGTAGAACGGTTTTAGTGTTAACGTTCATGCTATCACTTTTCGTTCCTTCAGAAAAAAAAACATTTAAAACAAACAATAGTGGCCAACTTTACAATTTTTTAGACCCAGACTGTGAATCTGTTTAAGTTCATAAAAATCTGTAGCAACTCAAAAATTGTATGGTTCTAGTTTTAACGCTCACGCTATAATTATAGCGGAACGGTTATAGTGACGACGTTCACGCTACAATTTTTTGGTCCGTCAGAGAAAAAAGAATTTAAAACAATCTATGAAAAATCTGTAGCAATTTAAAGTTTGAATGTATAGTGCCTCTAACTTGTTGGTTAAGTTTACAATTCGAGTTTTGCTCTCGTGCAGTTTTTTTTGCCTCAGCCTGTACTTCCAGTTCAACTTTTTTGGTATCTTTTTAAGGCAGATTGTCAAAAATTTGATCAGTTTTTTAATATGGGAAATGACCAATTGAATCAAAATGTTATGTAACTTGGCGCATGTCAAATTTTGATTCTTTAAGTGTTTATTTATTAAAGCTCCCGGGTAGATATAATTTCTTGAAGGACATTTGAAGAAAGGCCCAGAAGTGTAAAATTCTTTCATTTATTTATTTTTCCAGTGAACTTGATCATTTTTATAGTTACTCTTTAAAAAAAATTTTTGCCCTTGTTAGTTGCACAAAAAACGTTGTAGCTCAGGCGATCAATATCCTCAGATCCTTGAACATGCATTAAATAGTTGTATTTTTGCAAAGAACTATACTCAATCAATGAATTTCTCACAATTAACAATCAATTCTGTAATCGTTTGAGAATCTTTTCCAAGTTTTTGTTCTAAACCAGAGCACGCAATGTTTTGCCTCACAATTTTAAGCAGTGGCCGAAAGCATTAAAAGACTGAGCTGAAATCTTTAGATGATAACAACTGATTATTCGAGGAAAGTTCATTTTATATAAACACTTTATGCCATCTAAAACAGCATTGGAAGCATTTTGAAGTATCCAATACAGTACACAAAAAATCGTGGGAACGAGAGGAGAAAAATAATAGTGAATAATATCTAACTTTACTTGTAAAAACATTTTATGATGTTTCCAAAGATGTTATTATAAAACAAAAGATTCTTTGATTCTATAATAAATTTTTCGATAGCTAATATAAATTATATCTCTTTTAGAATAATTTTCTTAACTGTGACCTGTCAACATGGCGTTTCTAGGAAGTTAAATTATTTTTTGCAGAAAACCTCAAAAAATATTTCTAGGAAGAGTATATCTTAAGGAGTTTTTTTACATGACTAAAGGTTTTCTGAATGTTTTCCGATAAAAAAAGATTTTTTATTGCGAGCAACGGTTTTTCAAAATTTATTGTTTATTGAGATTTAGAGAGAGCTGGGAAATTTTTCCAGGGTGCTCTCTACGTAGCTCAATGACTGACGAAAAATGCGGTTTAAAGGACCCTTGAGCTAAAGACGTTTTAACAGAAAATTTAATTTTAGTTTGATTTTGTTGACTGAATACGGTTGTTAGACATTTCAAGACAATTATGTAACAAATGTGGTGAAAAGTGGCCAAATTTCCAATATGTCAGCTCCAATTTTTTACATAAATAAGTAAGTTTTCGAGTTTTTTAAAATAAAAAAAATTTAAAAAATATTTGAAAAATTCCTCGACATGGGCACGTTTGACAATGATTTTTATGGTTTATGTTTTTTTGAAGGGTGTTTTTGGTTGCGAGTGAATGAGATGACGTCACATCAACAATATATTCCCTAATCCCACTTTAATTACAAAATGTTAAGCAGACAAATTGCGTCAGTCGACGGCACAAAAAATTGTCATAAAAAGATTTAAATGGAATTAATTCCAAGAAATTAATATCCCTTAATTGCCACTGTCTGATCTGGCGATTTTTCTAAATCTGTTTAATCAATTCCTCAACTTTAAATTCATTTTCAATTTTTCAGCGTTTTTTTCAGTTCGTCGGATAGACAAACAAGCGTTCAGAATTGAGAGACCGAATTTTGCTGCTTGTGGTGAAAACTTGAACCACACGTAAATTAAAAATTTGCGAATTTTCGAAGTTATCAGCGCATAATTCTGAGCTAAATTTTAATTTATTTTCAAACAAATCGCAAAAATGGCAGCAGTCCAGTTGTTAATTTTAATTGCCATTGTTGTAGACAGTTCATCGATGGTTACAAAACGAGGAAGAGACCCAAATCTTGCGAGATATGGAAAGAGGTTTATGGATAACTCTGGTTAGTACTTTTTTAAGTCTTCCCTTTAATTCCGGACCTTTAAAGTTATAATTTTCAACAGCTCTTGTCAGCTGAGCTTCGAAGTCGATGTTTTAAAGAAGATTAAGATGAAAATTTTGTAATTCTTTTTTCCCATGATACAATTCTTTCGTGGTTACGGTCGTCTGTAGCAAAAAATCAACTGAAATTAAATAATTCTGTCGGTTTAATTTGATTAAAAAATATTGCGCGGCGACTTTTTCAGTATTTTTTAAAAGGAAAATAAATTAATGCCAGTTGTACGGACCAAGATTTAAGCGTTGAAATAATCTGGCTGTAATGATCTCTTGCAAGTAAACAAAAACGTTCTGGTCAATAATGTTATTGTCTCCTTTGAAATAGAACTTGATAATCTCCCCATGCTATCTTCCCAACTTTTGACTCTCTGGTCTGAAAAAGAAATGCCTTACCTTGGTCATGAAAACCCAAAGTTTCTTGTAAAGTCCTGGTAATAACTTACCCAAAATCTTAGAAAGATTTTCTCACGATAGGCGAAGAAAATTTTGCGACACAATTTTAACACCACCACTTTGTAGCACCAAAATTTTGATAAGTCTTGAATTATACTGGTAATAGTAATAGTCAACAATCTAGTTAAGAATATAGAACATATCTGGATTAAAATGATTGTTAAACGAACGGGGAAACTGTGGACCAGGGGGGGGGGGGGGGGTTAGGATATGATCTTAGCGCTACAATTGATCAACAATCACCCTCAATCCTATAAAATCAATCGGCAACGAAGTTGATATACCCTAGTCCACACAACTAATGTTTAGCTTGCCAGTTGTTTAGCTTGCCAGGTTTTTGCAAGTCATTGATCAATCTTGAAAACATCATGCAAAGGGTTAATTCTGTCTTGAAACATTTGTGAGTAATTTTTCATATTGTGTTAGTGCAACTGCAAACGTCAATTGTTATCACTTGTTAGCAAAAATATTCAAAAATTATCAGAAATTAAGCTAAATACACATTTTTTGAAGACAGAAATTAAGCTAAATACACATTTTTTGAAGATTTTTATCCGAAATTAAGCTAAATACACATTTTTTGAAGACTTTTTTGAACATTTTAAGCTAAATACACATTTTTTGCTTTACCTCCTCCGTTCTCATCAATTATTGGATAAGTGTATGTGTGTGAATCAAGGAAACATCTGAAAAGCGAAAAAAACAGTTCATGTGCACAAACAACTAAAAGATTTGTATTTGTTATCAATTTTGTTAGAAATTTAGCGATTTTCGGTGCAGTGTGTCTTTTGTAGGATATTTAGTTTTACTGTGCTATACGATAATCGTCTCGTTGACCCTTTTCAAATCTATTATCAGATAATAATTTTGGCGCATCGTTCCAATTTTTTTAATTATGGAGAGAAACACAAAGAGTTTGCAAGTTCCTAATGAACTTGATGCTATGATTACATAGTCAGTGATTTAATTTTGTTCAGATGCAATGCCATTTATTCTTCAAAAACAAATCAATACTACGTCAAGTAGCGAAAAAATTGAACAATTTGGCAGAAATTTTGCGAGGAAGGCTGGATGGCGATGCTTAGTTCATCCATTTATCATGTCAGATTTTTGCAAAAATTTGATCAATCTTAAAAGTTTTAAATAAATGTTGTGAATGAGAATCATTTGTTTTCTTATACTGAGTTAGTCCACTCGCAAACATGAATTTTTATCAACAATGTATCTAACAACTGATGAAAACGAAAGCGGTAGAAAATTAAAAAAAAATTATGTTAAAAAAAATGAAAAAAGTGCGTATAATTGAATTTCAGGAAGTTTTCTGACATATTGTTAGCTAACATTAGCTAACAATATGTCAGAAAACTTTCTGAAATTCTATTATACGCACTTTTTTCACATTTTTTAACATATTTTTCAAAATTTTCTATCGCTTTCGTTTTCATCAATTATTAGATAAAGATACCTGTTCAACAAAAAATTATCTCAAAATCGAAAATCAATTAATGTGCACAAATAACTAAAAGATTTGTGTTTCTTAGTAATTTTTGTTAAATGTTAGCGATTTTTGTGTTGATAGTCCTGGCTCAATTTGTTTTTTGTAGGAAATTTCGTTTTACAGTGCTATTTGATAATTGCCTCAGTGAGCTTTTTCAAATCTATCAGATGTTCTTTTGTGCCAATTGTACCTATTTTTTATTTCCGATCAAAACGCAAAGAGTTTCCAAGTTCTGACTGAACTTATACTTTATTTCCATTAAAAAAACAAGTTTTTATGTTCTTTTTTTTAAAATTTGTAATCAAAAGGATTTGATAACCAAAATCTGCAGTGTTAAACCTCTGACGAGATTGCTCATTTTTCATTTACATAATTGTTCAGCTTTCAAAATTCTAAACTTTGACCTGACTCAACACACCGTTAAAATTTTGAACGGATTTTTTAAAATTCAGACTATGTCGGCAAGGTTTCGCATTCCTTAAACTTTTTTCAAGAACCATTTTTGTATTGCAAAGTCGAAGAAAATCTGGAAACAGATAACAAACTGTTCTAACTTTATTCGTGCATCTTTCAACAATGCTTCTGCTCAAAAGGCTCAGTAATAAACTGTAGTATAAGGAAGTAAAGGTAATATCAAACAATCACAATTTTTTAAACAGAGATTGCATCAAAATTGTTTGCGATAACGTTTTTTAGTATCAGAAACATCATATAGAAAAATAATTGATCCGCACAAGCAATTTGTTTTCGTAGTTGGACCAACATTTGTGAGACTATTTAGCTTTGCTAAAATACTGTTTTTTAATCTAGAATTGCTAAGAACTTTTAACATCTTTTTTTCAGGAACTATGGGTGACATTGAACGCCCAAAACTATCCCTGAATGCTAACAACCCGTTAACTTGTTGTATACTCTTCAAAGATTTCACAATTTTGACAACATTTATTAAAAAATTTGCTAATTATGGCAACTAATTCATTATCAATTTTGAGATAAGCAGAATTAGCAACCTTTTTTGGTAATGATGCTCTCGGCTCTCCTATCAAGACAAGGAAAACATCCCGCCTCCCTAATTCAGCGGTTTAAAATCTGTCTGTCCAGAAAATACGCATTAGCTTTTAATTTTTGTGATATGTATTTTCGCTATGCTCTAGATTACCGTTGCATTTCTTAATGCTCAATTGGTCCAATTAACCAGTCGCTCAGCTTTGCTGCTAACAAACTCGTTTCACTCAGAAAAAAGTTTCAAATTGAAACCTTCAAATTTTGCTTGATTTTTTGTTATTAAGTCAACTTATAATTTAAAAAAAGCAATGTCCCCGATGTGCAGCTCTAGGTAGCTGTCCAAGCTACCGAATAAGGCAAATAAATTTTATCTGAGATTTGTTTATATTTTTGCACACTTTTGTGATTAAACCAGGATGCAATTTTGCAACAATCGCTCATTGCGCTTTTGATATACTCAATTGCTGAATAACGCAAATAGTGAACATATGCTGTGACTAGAAGACAACGCATTGGAGACCTCAGAACCTTTAGTCCGAAAAATATATGAGAGGTTTTGATGTGGACATTTGGACGCGTTAATGAGACATATCACCGTTACTGGATTGCTGAGTTCTAACCACAATGTTCAAAACAGATTTCGATTAGAATTCTTTTCAACGTTTAAATCCTTTTTTTAGGAATTCAGATACCTGCAATCCACCCCTTGCTGCTCTTGTGTGATATGACCAATTTTTGGGTACAAAACTAAGCTCAATAATAATCTGTGAGCTATGGACATAGCTAGTCCAAGTTTCAGTTACCATAACAATAGTTTCAATGTCTAGCTGATGAAGCAAGTTTAATATATCTTGATAGTTATTTTGTTAGTTTCGAGCATTGAACCCTAGAACTTTAATGCTTTTCCGATCGCCAAATAGCACAACATCCACAGAACAAAGCGTCGAAGCAATATAGAGCCCAAGACTTTTTCTATGTCAACGCATATTAGCGGAATTCCCCTTAATCTTCAAAATCCTGTAAAACTGATGTTACCTTTGTAAAATTTTTGAAACGATTGAAAGAGTTCGTTCCTGTCCAGCTCTGCTTATTTCAATATTATGTGTTCTGTTCCTAAAAATTTCTCGGAGATATGTGGAAGACAAATTGGAAAAATTTTTAAGGTATATCGTGCGACATTTATGTGATAAAAACACCGTTTTCAAGGAGAATGAATAAAAAGTTGTTAGCAAAAGCGATTTTTTAAATAAATAGTTGAAAACTCAAGTTTAAGTTTAAACTAAGGTATCCCAAGAGTAGTCAATTGCTGACGCATATCTTAGCTACAAATAAGATCAGATCAGATAAAATCACTAGAAATGAGTGAAATTTTTGCAAGTACTGGTGAAATTTTCTTTAAAGACAGCCAGGTTTTTAGCTTTTTTTAACATGCAATGACATTTATTTTTAAAAAACAAATGAATTTTTGACTACATCAAATAATAAGAAAATTCAATATTTTTGCAATCATTTTGCGAGGAAGGCTGGATGGTAAGGCTTAGTTCATCCATTTATCTTGTCATTGCAAGAATTTGATCAATCTTGCAAAATTTTAAATCCATCTTGTAAATGAGAATCATTTGTTTTTTCATATTGAGTCAGTCCATCTGCAGACGTCGATTTTTATCATTTGTTAGCTATCAGAATGTCAGAAAAATATCTGAAGTTTATTTACACACGTTTTTTTCACTTTTTTTAACATATTTTTTTTCTACCGCTTTCGTTCTCATCATTTGTTAGATAATGGTACTTTTTCAGCCAGGAATTATCTCAAAATCGAAAATCAATTAATCTACACAAATAACTAAAAGAATTGCGTTTCTTAATAATTTTTGTTAAATGTGAGCGATTTTTTTTGAAAGTTGATAGTCCTGGCTCAATGTATTTTTTGTAGGAAATTTTGTTTTACAGTGCTATTTGATAATTGCGTCAGTGAGCCATTTCAAATCTTTCAGATGTTTTTTTGCCAAATGTGCCAATCTTTTGATTTCCGATAAAAACGCAAAGAATTTGCAAGTTCTGATTGAAATCATAGATTTTTTCCATTCAAAAAGACAATTGTTCATGATCTTGCCATATTAAAAATTTGTAAACAAACAGATTAGATCGCTAAAATCTGCATTTATAAAACTCTGATTTTGAGATCACTATTTTTTTCACATATTTGGTAGCTGCTATCCGTGAAATAAAGATCTGACTCCCCACAATGTTGACCTTTTGAACGGATTTTTTTTGTTTAAGACTAGGCGAGGTTTTCTCATAAAATTTTCAGAAGCAGTTTTTTTTGCTATTCAACGAAAATATAGAACCGGAGAATGAACTCGTCCAACTTGATTTTTCAAGTTTCTAACATTGCTGCTACCCAAAATGCTCAATTATTAACGGTTATTTTAGGAAGTATCACAATTTTTTAAAAAGACATTATGCATCAATATTGTTTGAGATGACCTTTTTTTAGTAACAGAGACATCATATAGTGAAAAAATTGATCCAGGAATTGTTTTTTGTAGCTGGACCTTCATTTGTCAGACTTTTTCTATTTGGCCTTGCTAAAAAAATGTTTTTTTTTTATTTCAGCGGAAAAATTTCTCAAAAGCATTTTAATCTTTTTCATGAAAGCTTAGTTTAACTTACAATGCATTTGATCAGAGGAACAATGAATAGACAGCATGGTACATCACTTTAAAAAAAATAAAAAGGAACTGCTAAATGAGTTGAAAAAAATAATGAAAAAAAATTCCTAGGAAAAATATCTAAGATATACAACAGTTCGGCAAGTGTCCAAAACTAGTAAAAACAATAATTTCTTTTTTTTCAATAATTCTGGGTAACATCGGATGCGCAAAACTATCCCTGGCATTTAACGGCCTTTTGAGCTCTTAATTACTTCACGATTTCACGATATACACAATACTTAACAAAAAAATTGCTAGTTATGTTAACTATATCAAAATCAATTTGAGGTTAAGAAATCAGCAATCTGTTTTAGTTATGATTTTAGATGATTTAAAATGGAAAAAACTATAACGGCTGCTTTCTTTTCAAAGCCATGGAAATCTAAACACCACCCAGTTCGCTGCAGCGGTTTCACATCTGTACGGATATTACGTTTTTGCAGGTAAATTTTTTGAACTGTATTAACCGCTGTACTCTGGGTTATCGCTGCATTACGTGATAATCAATTAGTCCAATCAATTAACTAATTGCTAAGCTTTGCTGCTGAACAAATTTGCTTCGCTCAGAAAACAAAAGAGTTCAAAGTGAAATATTCAAAAGTTGCTTGAAATTTTGTGAATTGATCTAGTTATAATTAAAAATTGCAAAATGCCCGATGATCATCTCTAGATAGCTGTCCTAGCTACTGGATAGTGAAAATAGTTTTCATCGTTGATTTGCTAGTATTTTTGGACACCTTTGGAATAAACCAAGATGCAATTTTGCAAGAATCGCTTTTTGCGCTTTTGGTATACTCAATTGCTGAATAACGAAAATGATGAGACTACACTGCGCCTAAAAGGGAATGCATTGGAGACCTCAAAATTTAATCTGTCCAAAAAAATTATCCGAGGTTTTAATGTGGACAATTGGAGTCGTTAATGAGAAATATCACAGCTAATGGATTGCCGAGTTCGAGCCAAAACGTTCAAAACAGACTCTTATCAGCTAACTCAATTTCTTTTTGCATTTCAAAGCTTATTTTCTTAGGATCAGACCTTTTTCGCCGGGAATAAAGAGTAATTAAATCCCAAAAAATTAAAATTTGCCTGAGTTTGTGTTGAATACATGTAATTTTTTTTGGACACATTTTGAGATAAATCGAAAATTAATTTAGCTAAAATCGCCCTTTGATCTTTTGTTTAAACACAATTAAAAAATAAAGCAAATAAGGACTTTATCTTGACTTTCATCGATGCCAGTGAAAGCAAATGAGCCTGTGGTTTGCGCTAAGTTTCTCTTATTTAAGAACTTTGTTCCGCAGAAGAGAGTATGAGAATATCAAAAAAATTCTGTTTTCAACAAGTCAAATTTATTTAACCTGTACAATCACCCAGCTAATATACAAAAGCAAAACACGATAACAATTATTTTACCGTTCAACAGTTTTGCTTCAATACGCATTGTGTACGGGTTTGATAAGACAAAATTAATGGGTTTCGACTGAGTTTTGGTACTTTTGCAAGCTCCTATTATGCTGCTGGTGGCTTGGTTTTTACATGTCAAAAGTGAATCTCCGATTGATTGTAGAATAACAAAGTCACCGAATGTGAACAGTTCTGCATATCGTAACCTTTTTAGTTTAAATTTGATGTCGTGCGTAGTTTATTAACTATACAGAAGTGTTGTCGAATGTTGTGTATCAACAACAGATTGATTTGCAAATCTTATGCAACTTGTTCAAGACATTTCAACAACATAAAATTGCTTTGCTGACATAGAGGTAGTTCGAATTTGTGCTGCAGTTTCTTATGCAGCTGGAAAAAATTAAAAATTTAAAAAATTATTTTAAGAAAAATATAAATCTTAACTATCAAAACAGATGTTGTAACAAAATTAAAATGGTAAGCTTCTTCAAATTCGAGAAATTGTTTCTTGCAACATTTAGAGACTTTAGAACCAAAAATTCCTGCTTTCGCTTCTTTAACAAAACCAATATCAATAAGATGATCCTCGATCATTGATAGCAAAAATATGTATTACAAAAATTTAAAAGATTCCTTGTAGTTGAGGATTGAGCTATTTGACTGCAATGGGTTTAAGCGCATCGGCGGAAATGGAACAGGCTAAAAAATTAAGGAATATATATATATATATATATATATATATATATTATATATATATATATATATATATTATATTATATTATATATATATATATATATATATATATATGTATGTATGTTGAAAACAACGTAACTTTTTTAGTTTAAAATCGATGTCGGGGGTATTTTGTTAAGAATACAGATGTGTTGTCCAATGTTGTGTATCAACAACAGGTGGATTTGCAAACCTTATGCAATTTGTTCAAGACATTTCAACAACATAATATTGCTTTGCTGACATTGAAGTAATTCGGGTTTGTGCTTCAGTTTCTTTTTATGCTACTAATAGCCACTTAACTTAATATTGAACAAAAAGAAAAATTCAGTTCGGCTTCGATGGAATGTACCATTCGTTTGCGCTTGTCATGCTTTTC
>NW_027451365.1:0-29692 GCF_964194025.1 Convolutriloba macropyga
TATTTGCAACAACATGTTTTTCAAAGCCGTAAAGATCATGAAAATTTCCTCCTAAAAAATTATTTGAGATGTTTTAAAACGGGAAACTGAACAGGACAATAGTTTAATCCAGATTTGAAATCTTACTTGACTGTAATTGACACAAAAATCAAAGAAGTGCGAAAAGATTTTAAAAGATAGCGCCAAAAAACTTGAATCAACGTTTTGACTACAAAAATCATTTTTGATTGCTGTAATCAACGGCCAGACAAAACAAACTCCAATATCAAAAGGCTGTTTTAAAACATTTGTTGCAAACCGCAGCGCAACAAATAAATCGACAAAAAAATCAAGACAACAAAAACTGACAAAGGATTTTAGAAAAAAAATATGGATTTACTCTAGCGAAAATCCGGGAACTTTTTGATACCAGAACGCTCTCTCGGGAACCGGAACTATAATGTAACCCTATATGAGCTTGTATCTTAACCTCGTTAAAAGTGGGCTAAAGAAGAGTATTTGGTGCACTTTTTGATAAAAAAAGACCCAATTTTCTTACAAATTTAGCCAAAAGTTTAGCCCAAATATAAGACCAAACAATTCAACAGAACTACTCCCTCTTTAAAAGTAATGCCACCATAATTATTGTTAACAATCTCAACACAATATTAGCAAATTGATTATTTGAGCTAAATTTTGCCAAAATTTGAACAAAACCGATGGAAATCAGTCGAATGTTCGTAACTATTTCAACTTCAACATCTACATCAACTTTAACATCAACAGCAACTTTAACATTGGAAGAATGAAAAAAAAATAATTTGACCTTTTGGGCATGACGAACTTCCTAATAGCACCACTCACAGTTCCTTTTGATGAAATATCGATCGGCCGAAATTGACTGAACAACAGACAAACCAGTTGAGCATATGGTTCCTCTCCCAATAATGTGAGGTCGGAGCAAACATTTTGTGAGACAAGAAACCTAGCATAACCAACCATTGGAAAAAAATCAAAATCCTTTTTTGCTTAGCATAGAAGTCGGGATACTCAACACTCTCCAATGAGGAATTTTCTAACTGCTCATTGCTATAAATTCTCAAAAATCATCAACAAAAGTTAGGCAAAACCATTAATTTTGGATTCTGTAGAACAAAGACATATTACCAGATCAATTGGTCAGGGCAAAATTGTTTTCAAAAGTGCTAGCAATGATGTGCACCACTTGCGGTCAATGAAATAGTTTTTTTCCGCTTTATTTCTTATCTTGTTAAAAAAACACTGATCATGACTTTCTACAACCCGCAATTCGTAGCAGTTTTTTTCTTTAAAAATGCTTACTGCTCGGGCCACATGAGCTTTCACGTTTTCCAGCTTAAATTCAGCCAACCAGAGGAGAATTAACGTCGCCCAATTAGCGAGGACTTTTTGAGAATCATTAAATTGAGGCTTTGAACAACGACAGGGGTGACTAATAGAGACACGCTTCAAGGACAATCCGGTTGTGTAGATCACAAATTTTCAAATCCCTGTAAGTCTGCAGCGCTGAAGACCTGAATTCGAAAAGCTGAGATCACTTAAAGAATATAAAGTGAACTCATTATTTGATCTGAATGCAATTTTTTGGTTCCGAGTGATAAACTAACATTTAGTTTGCTAACCAAGAGCTTGATTAATCAATTTGAGTTAATAAAATAGACGTTTGAAAAAAAATCTTATGAGTTCCTAGCTTTGCTTGAGTTCTAGCCAAGTATATTCATTTGTAAGCACATTCACTAATTTTTAACTGAATTGAATTCCCACAAAGCATTTAACTTTTCTGCTTTTGTTCTTTGTTTCATAGTTTTGGCTGCGAAATTTAAAATTTATAACTTGATTTTCGAATTGTGAACAAATCGTTCTCTCCTCAACTGGTTAAATAAAACCCCATCAAGCTGCGTGTAGGAAGTAATTTCTTAATAGAACCAGTGACACTAATTGTATCCATCTCGCGTCCAACATTGTAGAACACAGCTAAAACTCAAGACAGCCATCCAAAAATAAACACTTCCGGTCTCGTTGCAACCCCTCTGGTTCCCCACATTAGTTCCCCCTCTCCAATTATTTGATTTTCTCTTGACGTAAAAAATGTTACCAAATTATTAGGAATAACCAAAAACATAGCCGGCAGATTGCCAGACGATATCCACGAAATAGATCGTTCAGACCCGCTAGTTATAAACACCATCAACATAAAGACAAAAACGTGCGATTAAAAATTGAGCTTTTGAATTCAAAATCTATCCGTATTTTCAAATGAAGTTTTAAGAATAGTCAACAGATTGTCGGACAAAAGTCTCAACGGAGAAAGTTTTAATTGTCTACTTGGTCCAACATTCCATACTACATGGGTTAACTTAACCTGCCAAGTCTTCGACGATTAGGCAGGCCTACCCTCAGAGTGGCTTCACTAAACGGTCTCCGGGAAGGAGCTTGGCCAACTAATACTCTCAGAAATCAATCGTCTTGATGTTGTCCTGGACTCGGTGTTGTCCTCCAGTTCGTTAACTTAACTTAACCCAATTGCTGATTGGTTGATCACTACTTTACTGGTCACCAAACTAATTTAAATCCAATTAATTGAAGCTAAAACTAAGTATTTTGTTAATTCATTAGAAATGTGATGTGAAGTTACTAAATTTGTACAATTGTGCGCTTTCGATTCAGGAGAAACTGAAACAAATTAGCAATTTCCTAGTATTAATGAATACTAGGTTTCCTGTTCTTGTAGAACAACTAGTTTATGACTTCTATTAATCCCAACTAGCGGAACGTATAGTCTATTCATACTAGATACAGGTTTTAGTTTCTAATAAGTTATAAGAAAAAAGTCTAAAAAAATGAAGATAGTGGAAAATTTACAAAGTTAATTTAACGAAAACTATAGATACCCCAAAAATACTAATTTCAAACAATTATTACAATTTTCAGTACCACGACAGAGATCTGTTAACCCACTCGTCGAATCAAGTTTACTCCGCAATTTCGATCATCCTGAAAATATAATTGTTTTCAGGCTGACTTTGATTACAAAAATTGGCTAAAATTGAGCCGTATATATACTGCTTATCTATGTTTGGTTATGATAGTTTAGTCCTTTTTGTTACCAAAAGTTCCAAATCTTAGTGTGAAAAGAACCTTTTTGGGAAAAGTTTTCAGAAGGTCATTCATGACTTTGATAACTTAGGCCCCTAATAGGCCTCCTGGGTTTCTCCTCCGTCATTACGTGTATGAGAATTTGGTGGTAGATTTATCAGAGCATCCTTATCAGGATCAAAATCTACTTACTCAACCGTCCTCATTAGTTTAAATTTCTTCGCCATTATTATCTTGGTACGGTTTCAAATTTATAATTGGCTTCGGTGTCGGGAATAATTCAAGGTCAGTATTATCTTGGTCTTTTCCGAAAAGCGCTTAAGTTCAACTTTCCATTTTTACATCCCACCCATCCGAACTAAACTATTCTCCTCAATAGCACAACGCTATGCAATTAGAGTATAAAATACGATTATAGGAAATAGCACCATCACCACCGTTTGCGGTACGACAGTTTCAATCAACTGGAGTGTCTTCGATTCGCATTCTTTCTACTAAGTTAAGTCTTTCCTCAGTAGGTGTTCCATTTCCGGCATTTCTAATTGGATCAGCTGACGGAGTCCCAGCATCCATAAAGTAAAAACTAATAGGCGAGCCAATTCTGATATGGTCTTCTGCCAGGAGGGCTGAAAAAGGTGTTCTTTGCTGCTGTCCTTTTTGTACTGTGTCTCTATTTTGCCAGCCATTTCTTTAATCAGTTGAGGGGTTACTTCCAGCGTTGGGACATCTTGGAGTTCTGACCCAACCCTGTGTAGCGTCAACGTCTGCTGCTCGTTCATTGGAAGATTTGTAGGAAGACTTGGTATAGTAAAAACTGGGTCAAGGATATCTTGAGTGCTGATGGTGGTTATTGATCCACTTTGTTCCACAAATTTGTTAAGGTCAGGTAACATCGCCAATCCGTTAGTTGAATGAAGTAATTTCCCGTTGCATGGAGGTTGTGCCAAGCAGCTTTTGCAACCATTCACCCTACTGGAGAGTTTCTTTCCATCTTGGTATGTTATGTTGTAGAGGAATTGCTGGTCATCTGCCGCACATAAAAGGTAGATAGAGTTACCCAGGTAGACTGCTGTTGGCAAAATTGGCAATTGGGTCGTTTCTCGTACGCAGGTTTTCAATGCCCTCATGGTCGTAAAGTAGAGCTGTTAAGCATAACTGATCCTGTGCGCTCACCAGCGCCATTGGTTTTGTGCACAGTTTTAACTGTGTTGTACCGGGGCATGACAGATGCTCCTCACTGTTCATTTCTGCGTAACTTTCTTCTCGTCTTGACACAATTAAGTAATTCCGGTCCAGTTTCAGCGTTGCTTCCATTGTAGAGTTTTTGATGGGTTGTGGTAGTGCGATTGTTTTCTAAGCTTCGTGAATAGGCTCTCCACTATGCACTGGAATCATCAGAGTGATCAGGAGCCCGTTGTCCTTGACATACACATTTCGGACTAGTGGTAAACTGTAATACAGACTGGAGTCTTCTGAAGGAAATGATAATTGTTTTCCACTGTGTTTCAACTTTGAGAGTATTTTCTGTAATTCCAAGTAAAGTATCAGTGCTGAAGATGCGTTACCATTAGCTAGAACACCCATACTGGTAGCAAACTGTGTCCTTTCTTCTGTCATGTACAGCGTATGAATTTGTAGCTCACTCTGTATTGCATTCAGTGTCCAAGTGACGTTGTTGATTGCACTCTGGGCTCGGAAAGCAAACATAAAAACGTCCGTTTTCCGATGATCGCATACTTGTGCTTGTTGTAAGCTTTCCATTGTTTGTAGCAGGTTGTTCAAGTTAGATTGCAGTCCCCAAAAACTGCCCTCCGTGTAATTTAACAGCACTCTTTTTGTATCTTGGTGTAGCTTCAGTCTGCTGCTTGCTAGAACGTGAACTGATTTGTTTTCCTCATCGTTGAGGTGAACTATCCGTGATTCGAGATTGTGTAGTCTCCCTTCCAACTTTTCCATCTTTTCCATCTTCCGTTTATCACTGTGACAAAGACCAACCACAGAAAGAAGTCTGCAGCCGACTTTTTCTAACAATGGCTCCAAGATTATAGCAGTTGCTGCTCCCATCGCAAACAAGAGCGGAGATCGTCTTTGACGCTGTATTAGATCTGTCTGGTTAGTAAAGGCTTTCGCCTTGTCTATGATTTGGTTTCTTTTTCTTTCTGCTCTGCCATTCTCTGTCTTAATGGATGATATCAAATCATCAAAGTGGTGCTATAGTAGTAAGCTCAGCTCTTGGTTGTTACAAAATTTTTAGCCTACCCAAGTCTTCTTCACTACTTTACTGGTCAGCAAACTAATTTAAATCCAATTAATTGAAGCTAAAACTAAGTATTTTGTTAATTCATTAGAAATGTGATGTGAAGATACTAAATTTGTACAATTGTGCGCTTTCGATTTAGGAGAAACTGAAACTAATTAGCAATTTCCTAGTATTAATGAATACTGGTTCCTGTTCTTGTAGAACAACTAGTTTATGACTTCTATTAATCCCAACTAGTGGAATGTATAGTCTATTCATACTAGATACTACCAAAATTACTAATTTCAAACAATTATTACAGTTTTCAGTACCACGACAGAGATCTGTTAACCAACCCGTCGAATCAAGTTTACTCCGCAATTTCGATTATCCTGACAATATAATTGTTTTGAGACTGACTTTGATTACAAAAATTGGCTAAAATTGAGCCGTATATATACTGCTTATCTATGTTTGGTTATGATAGTTTAGTCCTTTTTGTTACCAAAAGTTCCAAATCTTAGTGTGAAAAGTACCTTTTTGGGAAAATTTTTCAGAAGGTCATTCATGACTTTGATAACTTAGGCCCCTAATAGGCCCCCTGGGTTTCTCATCCTTCATTACGTGTATGAGAATTTGGTGGTAGTTTTATCAGAGCATCCTTATCAGGATCAAAATTTACTTACTCAACCGTCCTCATTAGTTTAAATTTCTTCGCCATTATTATCTTGGTACGGTTTCAAATTTATAATTGGCTTCGGTGTCGGGAATAATTCAAGTTCAGTATTAATTTGGTTCTTTTCCGAAAAGCGCTTAAGTTCAACTTTCCATTCTTACATCCCACCCATCCGGACTAAACTATTCTCCTGAATAGTACAACGCTATGCAATTAGAGTATAAAATACAATTATAGGAAATAGCACCATCACCACAGTTTGCGGTACGACAGTTTCAATCAACTGGAGTGTCTTCGATTCGCATTCTTTCTACTAAGTTAAGTCTTTCCTCAGTAGGTGTTCCATTTCCGGCATTTCTAATTAGATCAGCTGACGGAGTCCCAGCATCCATAAAGTAAAAACTAATAGGCGAGCCAATTCTGATATGGTCTTCTGCCAAGAGGGCTGAAAAAGGTGTTCTTTGCTGCTGTCTTTTTTGTACTGTGTCTCTATTTTGCCAGCCATTTCTTTAATCAGTTGAGAGGTTACTTCCAGCGTTGGAACATCCCGGAGTTCTGACCCAACCCTGTGTAGCGTCAACGTCTGCTGCTCGTTCATTGGAAGATTTGTAGGAAGACTTGGTATAGTAAAAACTGGGTCAAGGATATCTTGAGTGCTGATGGTGGTTATTGATCCACTTTGTTCCACACATTTGGCAAGGTCAGTTAAAATCGCCAATCTGTTAGTTGAATGAAGTAATTTCCCGTTGCATGGAGGGTGTGCCAAGCAGCTTTTGCAACCATTCACCCTACTGGAAAGTTTCTTTCCATCTTGGTATGTTATGTTGTAGAGGAATTGCTGGTCATCTGCCGCACATAAAAGGTAGATAGAGTTACCCAGGTAGACTGCTGTTGACAAAATTGGCAAATGGGTCATTTCTCGTACACAGGTTTTCAATGCCCTCATGGTCGTAAAGTAGAGCTGTTAAGCATAACTGATCCTGTGCGCTCACCAGCGCCATTGGTTTTGTGAACAGTTTTAACTGTGTTGTACCGGGGCATGACAGATGCTCCTCACTGTTCATTTGTTCATTTCTGCGTAATTTTCTTCTCGTCTTGACACAATTAAGTAATTCCGGTCTAGTTTCAGCGTTGCTTCCCTTGTAGAGTTTTTGATGGGTTGTGGTAGTGCGATTGCTTTCTAGGCTTCGTGAATAGGCTCTCCACTATACACTGGAATCATCAGAGTGATCAGGAGCCCGTTGTCCTTGACATACACATTTCTGACTAAAGGTAAACTGTAATACGGACTGGAGTCTTCTGAAGGAAATGATAATTGTTTTCCACTGTGTTTCAACTTTGAGAGTATTTTCTGTAATTCCAAGTAAAGTATCAGTGCTGAAGGTGGGTTACTATTAGCTAGAACACCCATACTGGTAGCAAACTGTGTGCTTTCTTCTGTCATGTACAGCGTATGAATTTGTAGCTCACTCTGTGTTGCATTCAGTGTCCAAGTGACTTTGTTGATTGCACTCTGGGCTCGGAAAGCAAACATAAAAAGGTTTGTTTTCCGATGATCGCAAAATTGTGCTTGTTGTAAGCTTTCCATTGTTTGTTGCAGGTTGTTCAAGTTAGATTGCAGTCCCCAAAAATTGCCCTCCGTGTAATTTAACAGCACTCTTTTTGTATCTTGGTGAAGCTTCAGTCTGCTGCTTGCTAGAACATGAACTGATTTGTTTTCCTCATCGTTGAGGTGAACTATCCGTGATTCGAGATTGTGCAGTCTCCCTTCCAACTTTTCCATCTTTTCCATATTCCGTTTATCACTGTGACAAAGACCAACCACAGAAAGAAGTCTGCAGCCGACTTTTTCTAACAATGGCTCCTAGATTATAGCAGTTGCTGCTCCCATCGCAAACAAGAGGGGAGATCGTCTTTGACGCTGTATTAGATCTGTCTGGTTAGTAAAGGCTTTCGCCTTGTCTATGATTTGGTTTCTTTTTCTTTCTGCTCTGCCATACTCTGTCTTAATGGATGATATCAAATCATCAAAGTGGTGCTCTAGTAGTAAGCTCAGCTCTTGGTTGTTACAAAATTTTTAGCCTACCCAAGTCTTCTTCTTTAATTTTTGGAGGACTGTTGTGAGCTGAAAGACGTTTTGATGCTCCAAGTTTAGCTGTCTTGGAAAAAGTATCACCATGTCAACTGTTTTATAGGAATCTGTCAGAGACACTGGAACCTCTGGTTGAAGTTAGAACATGAACGCTAGATTTTCCACTCAGAATCGTTTGGAGTTGCACCGCAATTGTAAGTAATATAATCCAAAAATTGAACATCTTAAAAAGGGTTACTGATCCAGATGCTTAGAAAGTGTTATCCCTATACATGCAGGAAAACACTACGGTATTTACTCCCTTTTTTAAAAAATTTATTTGTCAAATAGGACAATCATTTTATTGTTAAATGAACTCCAATCAAATGCCAAAATTCCTTCAACTCATTCCCATGTATCGAAGAAGTTTTCATGTAATACTTTAACCCAATTATTTTAAATCGTAAGTCAAAGTCCAATGACTTAATCCCCAGAATCTAAATCAAATTCCGATATATATATATATATATATATATATATATATATTGGATATATTATGAGACTTAATCAAGTCTTCTTGTTTTTTTAACAAAACGTTCTTAGTATTCTTTTCTTTTTTTATTCGTCGTCGATTCCTAATCTCTTCGGATCCTTGACCACTCCTCTTTCTCTTGTTTTTGCAATGGAAAGGGTGCCATCGTCTGTTTTTGATCCTAGAAGTTCCGCAAAAGTTTTTCTCTCGTCGCGGTAGCCGGTGTTGATTTTCCTTCATTGAGATCTCTCATCACCACTTTGGGCTTGTGCGGTCGTTGAGGAAGGGGTGTGGAACTGAGCTCTTTGGTTGGCGTCGCGATGGGTGTCTGAATTTCTTTGAGTACATGCTGAGACATTTCGGGTGCTTCTTGCTCTTCACTGCTCGGTTCCTTCGATATATTTTCATGGTGAGAGTTTTTGTAGTGTCCGTTCGTGCGTTCAGCGAATAAGTCATAGAAGAAATATTCGTCTTCTTCCATCCATTTGTATGGACTGTGCTGCCATTGTAGTCTCGACAACACTTCTGGTGTGAAGGTTTGGATGTTTTCATTGTTAGCCATTTCCTTGTTGTTGTCTGCATTCCGTTGGTTCTGCAATTCTTCGTAATGGGAAGATCTGGCTTCCATTCTAGGTGGTTTCTCATCATCTTTGACTGGCTTAAATCGGTTGTAGTGGACGATCTGCCATTTCATTGCATTCGTATCCTTTGAAATTTTGTAATAGACCTCTGATGTTTTCTCAATGATGTCATACAGTCCGTCCCATGGAAGGAAGAATTTTTTTGATTTTGCTTTGTGGGGTGCAAAAAGCCAGACTGTCTCTCCCGGCTTCAATTCTTCTCCAAAAACGTCTATCTCTGTCTATTTCTGTCTTTCTTGCTTTTAGCCAAGTATCTCTCCAAGTTGCTCGTTGAGCCATCTTGTGAATTCGTAGTTGGCTATTTCGTTACCAGGTGCTTTCGAGAGTAGCAAATCAATCGGGTACTTGCATTCTTGTCCAAACACAAGTGAGAATTGAGTCTGTCCTGTAGTTTTGTGTACAGTCGTGTTATAGACGAAGTTGAGATAGGGAATCATTTGATCCCAGCTACTGGGATTGTTTGCGCAATATTTGGAAATAACATCCGCAACAACTCTTTTGTGACGATCTACCATATCATTTCCCCCCCTGCGGATGATATGGAGATGTTCTTGTATTCTCTATTCCAAAAATTTTGCACATTTTTAGTAGTAGTTTGCTGCAGAAGTTTGATCCTTGGTCGGTGTGAAGGCAATCAGGTGCTCCAAACGTCAAAAACCAGTTCTCCACAATTGCTCTAGCAACATATTCGGTCGTGGTTCTTTCTAAAGGAACGCAAACCACGTATTTCGTTAAATAGTCCGTCAATCTGAGTTTGTATTTTGCACCGCTTGTCTTTGCTTGGGTAACAGGTCCCAGGATATCTGCTGCCACTTTGCTGAATCGGATCCCAACCTTGATTGTCTGGAGAGGGGCTCTATTTTCCTTCCAGCGGCAATTCGTAACTGACACAGAGTGCAGTTCTCACGTTTTCGTTCAATGTCTTTTATCATGTTTGGCCACCAAAACGTCTGTCTTGCCCTGTCCAAGGTCTTTTGAAAAGCAAAATGGCCTCCACTGAGTTTTGAATCGTGAAATCGTTCCAAAACTGTCTTTCTGAGTCCCTGCGGTACTACAAGTTGTTTTTGTGTTGTATTGCTTCCTTCCACGTGCCACTTCCTGTACAGCACGCCATCAGTCTGCTCCAGCTGGTCCAAGAGGCCCCACATCGCTACAGCATCTTCTCCTTGTGCTATTGCGTTTGCCTTCTTGATTTTGGAGTCTCTCAGCGGACTTTGGTCTGGATGTTTCTCAGCGTTTGCCCATTGCACGATGAGACGTAAGCAGGGATCGTTTCTTTGAGCCAGCCTAATTGAGTTTACGACCTCTTGAAATGGGATGCTCATTGGTTCGTTCGCGTCCTTGGCTGTAACTAAATTAATTCTTCCGAGGGCGTCTTTTAAAGAGTTAGCTGATGGGCAACTTCCAAACATATCCAGTCTCTCAGCTTCAGTTAGCTCAGTTGTGAAGCTGCACTGTCTTGATAGTCCATCTGCATTCCCTTGCTTGTCTCCTGGTCTTTGTACTAATTGAAAATCGATTTCTTGCAGTCTTTGAAGCATCCTGAATATCATCCTGTCATTGTTTTGTCTAAATAACTACTGTAGCGATCCATGATCTGTTCTCAGCACAAATTGAGTTCCCCAAATGTAAGGCTTGAACCATTTCATTGCCAGAATGACTGCTAATGCTTCTCTTTTTGTTGTTGAGTAACGACATTCTGCTGGGTATTCTACTCCATCGACAATATTCGAGAGTACTGCACCTAGACTGTTATCACTTTCATCTGTGTCCACGATAAAAGGAGAGCTGTAGTTCGGAGAGCTTGAGTACTGAGCTATCAATCAAAGCCTCTTTCAGATTTTTGAACGCATTATGGAATTCAGGGTTCCAAGTGAAACAGCTGTTCTTTTTTGTTATCTCGTGAAGAGATTTTGCTATCCCAGCAAAGTCTTTGATGAAACGTCTGTAGTAACTGCAAAATCCAATAAAAGATCTCACTTCGGTAACGTTTTCTGGTCGTTTCCAGTCCCATACTGCAACGAGTTTGTTTTCATCTGGTGCAATTTCCTCTGGGCTCAGTTTGTATCCTAGATAGGTTACGTATTCTTGAAAGAGGCGGCATTTCTTGGGTTTGAGTTTAAGATTGGCCCGGCGAAGGGCGTGAAAAACGAGGCGCATGTGTTTTTCGTATTCCTCCACATTTTTCTAAACACCAGAACGTCGTCCAAGAAGATGAGGACAAACGAGAAGAGATTTTCATTAAAGATGCTTGTCATAAGTTGCTGGAAGGTTCCCGGTGCATTGCAAAGTCCAAATGGTAGTCCGAGGTACTCGTAGTGTCCGCCATCGGGAGTGACGAACGCAGTTTTTGGTTTAGCACACTCAGCTAATGGGACTTGCCAATATCCAGAGGCTTGTTCGAGGCTTGAGAAAATCGTTGCTCCGTGAAGATGAGCCAGTATTTGGTCAATTCGCGGAAAGGGAAAAGCGTCTTTCTTTGTTACTTCATTTAGTCGTCTGAAGTCTGTGCACATTCGGTTTCTCCCATCCTTCTTGCTTGGCAACGAGAACGATTTGTGCACTGTACGGGCTGTTTGATGGTCGGATTATGTTTCGTGCCAGCATGTCCTCAATCTCCTTCTTAACCACAGTGATCTTTCCGGGTGCAAGTCTATCGGGTGCAAGCTTGATGGACAGCCTATCACCTGTGTCAAATTCACGGTGAACTAATTGTGTCTGCCCAAGTTCGTTGGCGTTTATAGCACACACATCTCTGAGCTCTCGTAGCAGTGTTCTTCTGTAGTCTGTTTGTTGATTTCTGTCTGGAATTGCTAAAGAACAAATCTGTTCTATCCCTTCATCGCATGATAGGGTTAGGTTTCTTTCTGCAGTTACCCCGTGCTTTTTTTCTTCCGTTGTTTAAATTTGATCAAGACCCGTTTCTGCTTCTGTCTCACAAAGATGTACGTGCCTGGGGACTTCAGGTTCATAGACAATATTGCTTTCTTTCTCCATCATCAGCTGCTTAGAATGGAAGTCGATTGATACTTTATTCTCCTCCATCACCTGGGTTCCAAGTATCAAAGGAACGTCTGTGTTTGGGGTCACCAAGAGACCGGCTTTGACTTTAACCCGATGTCGAACATTGTTTAGCCCGTAAAGACGCCAAGTATTTCGAAAGGATCATTGTTGGCCGAAAGAACTTGTTCTCGGAAAGGTCTGAGTTTGGAACGCTGTTCATACTGTGAGTAAGCTTTTTCTGATAGAATGTTCACATTGCTCCCAATATCCACTAACGCTTTGTGTTTTTGCCCGTCAAGATCAAACATCACGTAGACTGTAGGTCCAAAGACTGCTTCGACTTGAACTTTGTTGATACTGCTCACTTGCTCTGGGTTCGCTCTCTGTAAAATGCTTTTTACGATTGGTTGTCTATCGGTGTCCAAGTTTGCGGATATACCCGGACGTATTGTTCCTTTCTGTGGACACTGATTTGACAAGTGCTCAAACTCTCGTCAATTATAGCACTGCATCGCAGACGTTTTGGGTTGAAAGTCTTTCGTTCTTCCCGGACGTCTACTCTGATATATGGGTTGACTTGATTCGAAAAGAAATCTTGTTTGGGTCTCCATGATCTGTGTATGTCACTCTTGCTGCTCTAGCACGTTATTGAAGCTTCTGGTCTGAAACTCGATCATTTGATTGAAACTCGATGACAACCTTTTGTTGAGTGCTCTAATGTCAGCTGTTGCGGACTCATCATGATCTTGTTCACCCTTCGCCCATCTCACATGTCAGTTTCTTCGTCTTCGCAGTCGACTGAATTCCGCTTTACTGATGGCGTCTAGAGCAATGGCCCGTTGTGTAGCTGCATTGAATCTTCCCAGTTCTTCCTTCAGGAGTGTATATCTGATTTCGCTGTCCAACAGTCCGTCCATAAAGGCATCTTTGTTAGCTTCCTGTCGTCCCGCAACATGAAGATGAGCATTGGCTGCCCTTCCTAACTTACGAACTCGCCTTGACAACTCTTGGGTTGGCTGTGATTCCAATTGTTGAAGATTTTTGAATTTGGTGCGGCCACTCCTTGCGTTGGGAAAGTCGCCGATTCTGTTGTTAAGAGCGTTCAGAACTCTCGCTATGGTCGGGGCTGGTTGTCCTCGCACTTGTTGAAAGTAATGATTGGGGAGATGGTAATCCTCATCTAAAGCATAACTGTTCAAACACTTGGGTAAGTCCTCGCGTTGTCTCTGGTCATCCCATTTATTGGCATTTGACATGGATTCGAAGTGTCGAACCAACCTTTCGAAACTCTGGAAGTCGCGGCTGGGGTATTGGAGGGGGGGTGAGAAGGGGTGGTGCTACGACTATTTGCTGCTGATTGTTCGCCTGGTTTTGCTGTTGCTGTTGCTGGTTGTTTGGTGCGTTATTCATCTTTGGTAATTGAAGTAATTTTCTATGCAAAATTGAATGACACGGAAAAGAATATAGATGAGTTTTACCTTTAGAACGTATTCCAAAGATCTAATTCATCAGTTCTCTCAAATTCTAGTTTTGTGGTTTTTTCGTAAAAAGCAAAACCGCTTTCTAATCAGAAGAATCCTTCTGTGGTTGCCAATATAGAATCTGAATATTTAGGGTGGAGGTTTTACCCTTTTCACAATTCCACAAATTGTTCCTAGAATCTATCTTTAGAGAAAACTACTGGACTGGATAGTAACTTCACAAACCTACTACTCTTAGTTAGACTAAAGTGTTATACCAGGCCCTCCGTTCAAGCCCTAAAGAAAGAATTTTCAGGCGCTATAGAACTCTAGTTAATTGGCAATAAAAATGAGGATATTATAATATGTTTGTAATGCCTCTCCTCTCTATGTTATATGATATTTTAGCTTCTAAGAAATGTTTTGCCAAATGAAGTAAATTGGTGACTCTAAGATTGACAATTATACCAGGTCCTCAATTCACTTTCTAATTAATCGATCAACCAATATACTTAAAACATAATAGTAGATGACATGAAGAGCTCGTCGGTGTTCACTCCACAGCACAACCAGACGAGTATAAACCAACATGATAGAACGTTAAGACATTGCCCATCAGGTACTTCAGTTTAATGCAGACCGTTTTAATTATCTACTTGGTTCACCATTCCATACTACATGGTTTATCTTAACTTGCCAAGTCTTCGACAAGCAGGCAGGCCTACCCTCAGAGTGGCTTGGCCGATTAATACTCTCAGAGATCAATCGTCTTGATGTTGTCCTGGACTCAGTGCTGTCCTCCAGATTGTTGACCTAACTTAACCTAATTGTGGATTGGTTGATCACTACTTTACTAGCACCAAACTAAATTAAATTAATTGAAGCTAAAACTGGTCATATAAACTGTCATAAAAATAAACGGTCATTAAAAATGTGATGTGAAGTTACTAAATTTGTACAATTGTGCGCTTTCGATTTAGGAGAAGCTGAAACTAATAAGCAAATTCCTAGTATTAATGAATACTAGGCTCCCATTTTTGTAGAACAACTATTTAATGAATTCTTTTGATCCCAACTAGCGGAACGTATAGTCTATTCTTACTAGATACAGGTTTTAGTTTCTACTAAGTTATAAGAAAAAGTCTAGAAAATGAAGAAAGTGGAAAATTTACCAAGGTAATTTAACGCAAACTATAGTTACCCGAATTTACTAATTTCAAACAATTACTACAATTTTCAGTACCACGACAGAGATCTGTTCACCCACTCGTCGAATCAAGTTTACTCCGCAATTTCGATTATCTTGACAATATAATTGTTTTCAGACTGACTTTGATTACAAAAATTGGCTAAAATTGAGCCGTATATATACTGCTTATCTATGTTTGGTTATGATAGTTTAGTCCTTTTTGTTACCAAAAGTTCCAAATCTTAGTGTGAAAAGTACCTTTTTGGGAAAAGTTTTCAGAAGGTCATTCATGACTTTGATAACTTAGGCCCCTAATAGGCCCCCTGGGTTTCTCATCCTTCATTACGTGTATGAGAATTTGGTGGTAGATTTATCAGAGCATCATTATCAGGATCAAAATTTACTTACTCAACCGTCCTCATTAGTTTAAATTTCTTCGCCATTATTATCTTGGTACAGTTTGAAATTTATAATTGGCTTCGGTGTCGGGAATATTTCAAGTTCAGTATTATTTTGGTTCTTTTCCGAAAAGCGCTTAAGTTCAACTTTCCATTCTTACATCCACCCATCCGGACTAAACTATTCTCCTGAATAGTACAACGCTATGCAATTAGAGTATAAAATACAATTATAGGAAATAGCTGTATTAGATCTGTCTGGTTAGTAAAGGCTTTCGCTTTGTCTATGATTTGGTCTCTTTTTCTTTCTGCTCTGCCATACTCTGTCTTAATGGATGATATCAAATCATCAAAGTGGTGCTACAGTAGTAAGCTCAGCTCTTGGTTGTTACAAAATTTTTAGCCTACCCAAGTCTTCTTCACTACTATACTGGTCAGCAAACTAATTTAAATCCAATTAATTGAAGCTAAAACTATGTATTTTGTTAATTCATTAGAGATGTGATGTAAAGTTACTAAATTTGTACAATTGTGCGCTTTCGATTTAGGAGAAACTGAAACTAATTAGCAATTTCCTAGTATTAATGAATACTGGTTCCTCTTCTTGTAGAACAACTAGTTTATGACTTCTATTAATCCCAACTAGCGGACCGTATAGTCTATTCATACTAGATACTACCAAAATTTTTAATTTCAAACAATTATTACAGTTTTCAGTACCACGACAGAGATCTGTTAACCCACTCGTCGAATCAAGTTTACTCCGCATTTTCGATTATCCTGACAATATAATTGTTTTGAGACTGACTTTGATTACAAAATTGGCTAAAATTGAGCCGTATATACTGCTTATCTATGTTTGGTTCTGATAGTTTAGTCCTATTTTTTACAAAAAGTTCCGAATCTTTGTGTGAAAATTTCTATTTTAGGAAAAGTTTTCAGAACGTCATTAATGACTTTGATAACCCAGGCCCCTAATATGGGTTTCTCGTCCTTCATTACGTGTATGAGAATTTGGTTGTAGATTTATCATAGAATCTTTATCAGGATCAATATTTACTCTTTCAACCGTTCTCATTAGTTTAAATTTCTTCGCCATTATTATCTTGGTATGGTTTCAATTTCAGAAGTTGATTTGGTGTCGGGAATAATTCAAAGTCAGTATTAATTTGGTTCTTTTCCGAAAAACGCTTAAGTTCAACTTTCCATTCCTACACATCTCGCGTCCAACATTGTAGAACACAGCTAAAACACAAGACAACCATCCAAAAATAAACAATTCCGGTCTCGTTGCAACCCCTCTGGTTCCCCATTTTAGTTCCTCCTCTCCCATTATTTGATTTTCCCATGCTTGGTTTCCTTTCTCTTGACGTAGAAAATGTTACCAAATTATTAGGTATAATCAAAAACATAGCCGGCAGATTGCCAGACGATATCCGCGAAATAGATCGTTCAGACCCGCTTGTTAAAAACACCATCAACAAAAAAGAAAAAAAAGTGCGATTAAAAATTGAGCTTTTGAACTCAAAATCTATCCGTATTTTCAAATAAAGTTTCAAAAGTAGTCAGCAGATTGTCAGACAAAAGTCTCGACGGAGAAAGTTGTGGTCTTTGTTTATAAATACCACTGGAATCGAAGACAGAAATTGCGCTACTCTTACAATTTTCTATTACAAATTCTATTCTTAGAAGCCAAATTCCTAATTGACTCTCAAAACTCTTTCCAAATAGAGTACGAAAGATCGTTACGCATACAGATTTAGCTGCAGAGGTGTAAAATTTACTAAGCAAGTTGTTATTTGACCGCCTGATGCGCGATAAAATAGTTGTAACAAAAAACGCCTGATTGAAAAAAACAGCAAAAAAAGCCCTGCACTACAATTCAAAAAAATTTAAGTCACCAAACTGCAACAAACTTATGACTGAAAGAATATTTTAAAACTAAGGACTGAAGAGAATATCTAAAGAATATATTTAAAAAAACATTTAAAAAAACTGAGCCATAAACATGAAAAACGCTGAGCAAAAGTCCAAATGCAGCACGACCCCAGAAAATCAAGGTAAATAAATTTTTGAGGAAACATTGCTCTGTCACTCTGTACCAGGAGAGGCACGTGCTAAAAAACTGTAACTTTGAACACCAAGTCATAATGTTGATTATATAGATATAATTCAATGGTTAGGAAATGGATGACTTTTTCACGGTAGCAAAAGAAGATTTGTGAAGCAAATCTCAAGAAAGTTATAACTGTTGAAAAGGAACAACAGTGGGCAAAGGGTAGCCCAGGCATATCGTGCCAAAGTAACTATAACTCAAGGGTCTGGTTTGAAACACCACCAACTCTGGTGTCAGGGAAGCAAGCTGATTAGTTTGCTTCTCTGACGTCCGGCCGCAGCACCACCAACACTACACATTCAAAATTAACTGAAGGCGGAACACCGCACAGTTTTTTTCTGGTGACCCCCCCTAACCAAGCTCGAACGCGCAACCTCAAGGCAAAGGCAAAGACAAAGACCACGAATCATCCCCAAAGACCAAGACCCATCCCCCCACCGGACAGTAAAGACCCCCCAACACAGTCAACATTTCAACAACACAATTCACAAAGCAGAATACAAAACTCCTGACAGCAATGCCGAACAGAACCATGCAACCACCCGTTTTAAAAGCAAAAATCAGGCTGATGGGGGAGAAAATTGCAAAGAACCTGCAAACCATGAGCGAATTGATTGACAGTGGGAACATAAACGCATCGAAGAATGTTCATGAAAAGGCAGCGGAAACACTTTCGGAGTTCGAGGAAACCAGTTACGAGTTGATTTTACAGCTTGACGAAGATCAGCACGAGGAGTACATCGGAAAAATCACTGACACGTGGAACAACATCGACGACATGAAAATTAAAATTCAGAATCACCTTTCGCAAGAAAACACCACAACAAACTACAACACACAAGACAAAAACGAGACAACAGTAACAGCAAACTCGACAGCGGATAACTCAGCAACCAACAACAACATCAACACTAGAGCAATTGGACAACAGCAAACATCCGTTAACAGAAGTTTACTGAACGAACAACCAGAAACTAGCAATTCCCCTCACCGTGACAACCTCAACAGCTTTTGGTATGATAGACTAGCTTACTCAAGCAGCCTAAACGACCAGCAGAACAGAGTTACTGGAATGGGGGACACACAAACATTCAATCAGCCAACAGAACAACCACAACAATTGTCAACGACGTTATCACAACCAGTTCCATTCTATTCGCCTTATGTGGAAGCTCTTCCAAAGATGGATCTTCAGAAGTTCAACGGTGACCCAAGCAAATGGGCAGATTGGTACAGCCGTTTCAGTTTCATGATTGGAGACACTCAGCTCAGTGATGGACAGAAGATCGCCTATCTACAGGGAGTTGTAATTGGAAAAGCCAAAACAGCAATTGAAGGATTTGCCTGCAACGGACACCTGTACAAAGATGCAAAAAACGAGTTGAAACAGCGGTTTGGGAACCCGAACGTCATCGTCAGCAACTTGTTGGAGAAACTCATCAACTACAGGCCACCAACGACTTCTCTTCCTTGGACAATTGTAAATTTTTCCACATTCATTAACACCATGACAAGGACACTACAAGAACTCAACTTCGAAGCCGATCTCAACAGCACGACAATCTTGAAGCATGCAACCGACAAACTACCTTACAGCGAAGAATTCAAATGGAATCAGTTTGTTTTACGACGAAGAATTCAGCAGCCGACACTTGCAGACTTCAACCAATGGATTAAAGAAATTGCAGAAGCAAATGAACGTTCAACGCATCAAGGACGAAGCAATACTAGTCTCAACACAAACAGTGATACACATCAACGAAATTTCAACTTAAATGGAAACCGATAATTTCATCAACAACCAACTCATCCAAACAGGGAACAACAGCAGCAACAACAACCAACACAGAACAAATACAACTTTAGCAACAACAACAACAACAAGAACCAGCATAACCAGCGGAGCACAACACAAATGTTTCAAGCAACAAGAGGAAGCAACAGCAACAACCAGCCTCTGCCTTGTGTCTTCAACGACGTTAATCATCAGTTATTCCATTGCCCAACGTTTAAAGCAAAGACAGCAGACGAAAGACTACAAACAGTTTATCAGTTGAACTTTTGCAGAAATTGTTTGGGAGCGAACCATCGAGCCAACAACTGTCCTTCAATCTCTAATTGCAGGGAACAAGGATGCGGACAACGACACAACACTATGTTACACGGTGCCAACAGTAGATACGGACGAACACTGACCTCAGTTGTTCTACCAAACTCTCAATCGAACAACTCGAGAGAAAATGGTAACTCATTTGCAGTCATCAGCAACAAAGATACAACCACAACAAAAGACACGACAGCAGCAACTAAAACAACGAATCTTCTCTATGTCATGCCAGTTATTTTAAATAACAAGGAGAATAAAGTTCGCACATACGCCTTCATCGACCCAGGAAGCAGCTTGACAATACTTCTCTCGAAGACAGCCGACGAACTACGCCTGCAGAAAGAAACACGTCAACAACTTGTCTTGGAGGGAGCCAACGGAACAGACACAAAATCGTGTTACACAACGTCCACAGAAATTTCGAATTTGGAAGACGACGAACGCTACAACCTCAAACAGATATACGTTGTGGAAAACATCAATTTGCCAAAGCTGAGGGAGCACCTGGGAGACATTGCCAGAAAGTATGACCACCTTAGACATGTCAATATGCCAACTCTGGATAATCTCGAAGTCACAGTATTGATTGGACAGGACAACATTAACCTTATGTCACCAGTCAGAGTGGAACAAGGACCATCATCAGCACCAAGCGCAAGTCTTTTCAAACTTGGTTGGACTATTTCTGGACCTCATACAGTATTGGATGACAGCAAAACACAACATTCAATGCATCATACTGCTTTGTTTTGCAGCAATTGCCTCGAACAAGACAATGACCTCAACCAAGAAGTTTCTCATTGGTGGAAAGCAGAAACAAATCCATTGGAATCCAAAACCAAGTCAAATGATCCAGAAGTTTTGTTGGCCACCAAGATACTCAACACAACATGCGTGAAAGAAGCAGATCGACGTTATGAAACGGGACTTCTCTGGAAATACGACAGCAGTTTACCAAACAACCGATCACAAGCCTTAACACATCTGAATCATCTTGTCAACAGACTACAGAAAAACCTGAACAGTACAAGAAATACAATGAGGGCATTCAAGCAGACCTGGAAAAAGGCTACATTGCAAAAGTACCTTTCCATAGACAGAAAGATACAGGATGGTACATCCCACACTATGGTCTTGTCAGCCCAAACAAACCCGACAAAATACGAAGAATCTGCAATGTCAAAGCACCACAAAGCGGAACAAGCCTCAATGACAAACTCTTAGCTGGACCTGACCTCCTCGGGAACGTGCTTGGAATTTTGCTACGGTTCCGACAGGGAGCCATCGCCATCCAGGGAGACATCGAAGCGATGTTTATGCAAATCGGAGTACGACAACAGGACCGACGTTATCTACGATTCATGTGGAGACAACCCAACAGCCCAAAATTAGAGGTGTACGAATACCAAAGACACATCTTTGGAGCCGGAGACTCACCAGCTTGCGCAAATTTTGTTTTGCAACAGACAGCCAAAGACGACATCGAAGATCACCCAAATTCTCTAGAGATAATTCAGCGGACATTCTACATGGATGACATGGTTGCATCTTTCAGCGACACCATCACAGCATTCACTACAGCCAAGGATGTCAAGGATACTCTGAAAAAAGGTAAATTCAATCTGACAAAATGGTGCAGCAACAGCCGTGAGTTTTGTGAGCAGATGCAAGATGATCTATGCAAACCAGTGGAGGAGCTCTTCAGTAAAGGTTTTCATCAAAGAGTACTTGGAGTTTACTGGAGCTTAGACGAAGACAAAATCATGTTCAAAGCGAAAGACAGAAGGAACCTGGACAGGAAAACTTGGAACCAACGCAAGTTTCTCTCTTTCGTGTCAAGTTTCTACGATCCTTTGGGATTCATATCGCCATTCCTCATACGAGCCAAGATTCTACTGCAAGAGTTGTGGAAACATGGACGCGAATGGGACAAAGCTATCAGTGGAGACAATGGAAAGGCCATCAAAGATTGGGTACAGGAAACGGAACAGATAGGTACGGTAGGAGTAAACAGGTTGGTAGGTGGTACAGCACATGGGGACACAATGGAACTTCATGTATTCTGCGACGCATCATTGGAAGCAACAGCAACAGTAGCATTCATCAAGACAACCAGGAACCAAGAAACCACAACTCGTTTTCTCATGGGAAAAACAAGAGTGGCACCCTTACGTCAAACAACAATTCCCAGACTAGAACTGCAAGCAGCATTTTATGCGGCAAGATTTAAGAAAACAATTGAGGAAGAAATGGATTTCAAGTTTGACAAAATCTTTCTGTGGAGTGACAGCACGACCGTTCTCAGTTGGATAAAGAACTTCAAATTGAAACACAAGATGTACATCGGAAACCGAATTGCCGAAATAAGGGATCTCACAAACACCAATCAGTGGAACTAAGTCAAAACCTAGGACAAACCAGCAGATCAAGGAACGAGGGGACTAACAGCAACAGAAATGACAGAAAAATCTCTTTGGTTACAGGGACCACAGTTTCTTCTATCTTCTAGCGACAACTCGACAACAGACGAACAACAACACGAAACTGTTTTCTTGAACAGCGCAGAACAGAAGCCTCGACGACAGCCAATTGAAAAAGACCTCATTGATGCCAACAGGTTTAGCCAGTGGTTGAAACTAAGAGCCGTCATCATCAAAATGAAAAACCTCCGAAACAAAACGAGAACACGGGACCAGCAGATCATAGATGCAGAGAACTTTCTTTTCCGTCTATCTCAGCAACAATCATTCGACGAGGACATAAATCAACTAGCACACAACAAGCCAATTCCAAAACGGAGTAGATTGATTCAGTTGACACCTTCAATAGACGAAGATGGTATCATTCGTTCAAATAGCAGACTACCCAACGCACCAGTTTCAACAGCAACAAAGAAGCCAATAATCTTAGGCGGTAGGAACAGGATTATTCGTCTTTTTCTGGAACTGCAACACAACATCAATGGTCATGTGGGGGTCAAACAGCAGACACACAGCATTCAGTTGAATTACTGGGTTCTTCAATGCAAAACAGTAATGAAGAAGATCTCAAATAGATGCTACGAATGCAGACGACAAAGACAACTCAACAGCCAGCCTCAGATGTCAGATCTTCCGAGTTACCGATTCTCAGTCAGACCTGTAGCCTTCGAGGAGACCGGAGGAGACTTTTTTGGGCCGTTTGAAATCTACAGCCAGATCAACACAGCCATGAAAGCTTACTGTTGCTTATTCACCTGTCTGACGATACGAGCCGTTCATATCGAAGTGACCAGGAACTTGCAAAAAGAATCATGCATAATGGCATTCCAACGATTCTTCAGCCGACGAGGACTACCGGACAGAATTCACAGTGACAATGCTTTATATTTCACCAGTACAGCAAAGACCTTCGAGGAAAGCAGCTTCACAACTACAGAGACTCAGAAATATGCGGAATCGAAAAAGATTGCATGGAAATTTATTCCACCAGTAGCTCCAAATTTTGGTGGAACATGGGAACGCCTCATTGGGATGAGCAAACGACTCTTCTTCAATATCGCGGGATCTAGGAAACTCCAGGAAGACAGTTTCTCAACCCTTATTTGCCAAGTCGAAGCTCTTCTCAACAGCAGACCTCTAACATCAGTCAGCAGTGACATACGCGATGTGGAAAGCCTGACACCAAGACATTTTTTGACAGGAATGACAACAGGGCTGCCTTCAGATACTACAATTAGCAGCAACGACAGAGGAACAGGAAAACTATGGAACAACGTCAACAGTATTATGAACGAGTTTTGGACACGTCTTTTAAAGGAATATCTGCCAACACTCTGACAACATCGAAAATGGCATTCAACAGTAGACGGGATAGAAGTAGGGGACATGGTATGGATACTAGAAAACAACACACCCAGGGGTACTTGGCCGGTAGGAAGGGTACAGAAGGTAAATAAAGGTAAGGATAATGTGGTAAGGTCTTGCCTGGTTAAAACATCAAAAAAGGATTTTGTTAAACCAGCTATTAAACTTAGTTTGATCAGCGACAAATCAACATAAAGGTTATCAATAGTAAATGGAGAACAATAATTTAAGCACAATCTGAAGCAAACTTGATATCAGTTTTGGGATTAGGGTAAAGTGAAAGATGAAATTTTTAAAGTTCAATTCAATGAATTAGCAATTCGAAGGGATTTTTAGGTTTCGTTCAGGTACAATTAGGGATTTCAATAAGTAACTCGCAGGATACTCAAACTAGCAAAACTTAGCGTACATTAGAAAATACTTTCGAAATAGAAAAATTTAGGTAGGTAGATTTAACAGGAAGACAAATTCTGGATAGACATTAGGTAGGTTTTGGACTTGAAATGCACAAATAATTATTTTATTGCAAAACACCAGAGAGTCAAACTCACAGTATAACAGTATTTTGAATAATTAGATGACATTAAACAGCTTAGGTAAAACCAGACATCAGTGGTAAAAAGTGTTAAAAAACATTTGGTATTCCGACGAAACTCTAATTAGGGAAAAACAGGTAAAAGATAGGCAATAGGTACAAGGTAGTGGTAGATTTAGGCACGTAGGGAACACGGGGAGCATCATTTTGTCAACCAGCAACTTTCAAGGAGCAGACCAGCAACAACAACATTTCCAGAAATTGTTCAGTATTTGACAATCGCCAATCAGCCAATACAAAAGTCGATTCAAAACAACTACAAATGTTCACAGTTAAACGCAATCAGCACAAAAAGCAATTAAACTTTCCAGCATACCACTTTCATATAACACTACAAGCAGCACGTTGACAACCAGTACACATCAACAATCTACAGACAACACCGACGGAAGACATCAGCAGAAGTTTTACAACAACAAACACTTCAGCAAGAATTACTTCAGAAGAAGCAACAGCATTTTTTGAACAGCAGTCAACACATTCATCAACAGCAGACATTATCAAAGTCAGGACAGACATACTTGTAGATACGGACGAGTCCATAACTTCAAGATCAGCGTTTTATTGAGGACAAACTCAATACAACATTTCAACATAATCATCAGCAGATGAAGTACGAAATACAGATCAGCTACGCAAAAGACACAACAGAGCAAAAGAGAACACGACAAGACGACAAAGAGCAACTTCAAACAGATTTCAACAACAACAACAACAGATCGACCACAAACTTTCTGATTTTTGGTGCCCAAAAATGGGGGCCCAGTGTACCAGGAGAGGCACGTGCTAAAAAACTGTAACTTTGAACACCAAGTCATAATGTTGATTATATAGATATAATTCAATGGTTAGGAAATGGATGACTTTTTCACGGTAGCAAAAGAAGATTTGTGAAGCAAATCTCAAGAAAGTTATAACTGTTGAAAAGGAACAACAGTGGGCAAAGGGTAGCCCAGGCATATCGTGCCAAAGTAACTATAACTCAAGGGTCTGGTTTGAAACACCACCAACTCTGGTGTCAGGGAAGCAAGCTGATTAGTTTGCTTCTCTGACGTCCGGCCGCAGCACCACCAACACTACACATTCAAAATTAACTGAAGGCGGAACACCGCACACACTCCAAAAGAATTCAGGAACCGATTCAATTCCTGGCCTCCATTAATTTATGCACCCCAGTTACAGAGAACTCATTGCGTAAAAGTATTGCGTCTGGGGGAGCAAAACAATAAGCACCTACTAAGCTGGGGGCACAAAATGAAAAGTTGCGACTATACCAGTAAATATAGTTATATGAACATAACCGAATAACGTCTGACGAATTGCTCTCAAACGACTGGTGAGTGGTTGGCTTTTTCAGTCGCTAGCTACGGTCGAGGGAGGCTAGTTGTAGCTTACTTTAAGCGACATGGGGTGAGCACACTAGGGGTGAGCGCGTGCGTGATATGTGTACGTGTGTTTGTGTGTGTGTGTGTGTGTGTGTGGGGGGGGGGGGTTAAACTCAAGATCCGCCCTTGACACCACGAATTTATGTATCCAAAATATTTTCGATTGATCGCATACTTTGAGTATAGCAAGCAGAAAGGTTCTAAGAGAATTTAATTTAATTTAAGAAAAAATGAAAAAGAAAAACCTTGTTCTCAGCAATTCAATTCAAGCAAAGTTAGGAAAACTATAAAGGGCATACAATTCAGGAAAAACTTATGTTGCTCGATTTTTGTCAACTTTCTCAACAACGAACTGCTTTATACCGACAAAACGGATAATGAAGTTAATCAAAACAATGGGCCAAAACAAAGCAGCCATTTGAATCGTTATTCTTTCACGCGTTCCATCTCCTGCATCTAATTCACTCTCATGAAATTGATTTTTAAAAAGCCAATTCACGAGTACTCCTCCTCTTCGAGTCGCAAAATACAGCGCCTCAATATACTTCACTGCTTTGAACGGTAAAAAAACCACAACAAGACCAACAAAAGTCTCACCATTGCTTAAATAATGTCTTTCATTACCAGAGCCTTAAATTTTTTCGAGTTTGGGTGATCTCTACCGAATTTCAGAGTTTGCATTGTCGATATAGCTTTACAAGTAAATGCAGATTTCTTTTGTTAGTTAGGTAAGCATCATGTTTGATTTAAAAAAACTTATCGCAATTGGACCTTATAATTCATACCAAACACAGCAACAAATGACGTCACATACACAAAATCAGTCGTTATGTGGTAAAAGTTACCAAAAAAATAATCTATTTCATTTCCTGACTAAATGGACCCAATCAAATTTTGTGCTGATCACGATGTCGTAACACAAAATAAAAACAATGAATCGATCGAAAAATCTACGATGAGAGCATAAATAGCCCCGCTATCGGATCTCATTCGTTATCTTAAAGCTGCCGGTACCCATATCTATGCATTATAATCCGGGCCGAGGATTTTTTCCAAACTAATTTATGATAAGCGCTGATTAGCGTGGACAAATTAGAAAAATTGCGGCGAGTTTTCTAAATTGTCAACGCTGGTTACCGCTCAAGTTACATAATTTTCGTTTTTAAGCGTAGGTCGAACATAATTTTGCGTTCAATTAATCGTTGAAATTACATAAATTCAACGCTTAAACCCCTGCCTATGAGACTCGAACCACTGACATCCTGCATGTTTCTCGCCAGTTCTACCACTCTGTCACTGAATAACCGAACTCTTCATAAATCGGACTGTAATATCACGTAACCTAACTTAAGGGTGAATCTTACATATTTATGGCGTTTGTAAGCGTAGATCTTACATAATTAGATCTTTTAATAAGTTTAGATTGTAATTAATGGAGCGTTTCTAAGCGTACTTCTCGCAAAAATCCAGTCCACTACTTAACCCCCCCCCCCCCCCCCACACACACACACACACACACACACACACACACACGCACGCACGCACGCACGCACGCACGCACGCACGCCGCATACACACCTATACCTAGACCCCAAATTTATGTAAAATCAACGCAAAGTACGACACAGAATTATGGAAGAATAACGCTTATTTCAAAGGAAAACATGTAAGATCTACCCAAAGTTATGTAAGTTCAACGCTAATTTCATGACAAATTTATATAAGATCAACACTTAGAAACGACAATGCCTCTCTAAACGACAATATTTTCTTTAACCTCTCTCCACCAACCGGACGCTATCCCTACCCGTCCTTCTTACCTACCCTTCCACCCACTCCATGCTACGCCCTCCAACTGAAACCAAACCAGTCCCCCCCCCCTCAACCTCCGCCCTCAACATCCCCAGACGGCCTATGGGGTCCTCCTCGTTCTTGCCTTCATCTTTTGGTCTTTTGTGAATTCAACGCTTTCACCGCCAATCTTACATGATTTTGCGTTTTTTAGCGTAGACACCTCGGCTCGGGTGTTGTTATTTGAAAAACAATACGCCTTGCGATACAGACTAACAATGGTGTGATATCTGGTGAAGTTGTGACTAGTCATGTTACCATATCTTTCACTTTTGTCCAACTCCATTAGTTGCAATCTCTCCTTTTGTTTCGTTTTCATTTTTTTCCTCTTAATGTACTCCTCTCTCTCCACAGCCGTATCACTGCCTTCTTTTTTCAGTTGGAACTCTCTGTCACAAAGATAAGCTCATAAAAGGCTATTTCTGTCTTCTTTTACAAGTCTTGTTATTTTGAGATAACATTTTTTAAATGTACAATCTGACCCAACTATTATCGGACAAAATGATTTTGCATACAGATGTACCACTTTGACATTTGAAACGTTCGCTACCGTTTCAACTTTATGCTGCATACGCAAATAACAAAGCGGGCAGATTGCCGCAAAATAACCGTGATAGACTTCATTGACCTTTATTGGAAATGAGACAAGCACAGAAAAAGATGAAAAGATCGACTGTTAAATTCGAGAATTCAAAGAACAATTTTAGACCTCAATTTCGCTGTTAAAGAAAATCAACAATAAAGTTAGGCTCGATCACTAATTTTGAAAGTTGATCAAGCAAGAAGTCATTATTTCATACTTTTTCAAGCGTCCCACTTTTTTACAAGATTTCACGTTTCATATCACACTAGACTTTGAACTTAATCAGTTTTTTGCTCACTTTTCACACTTATATCGAAGAGTTCAACCTTACATAATGGTATAAAATGAGAAATCAACTGAGCAAACTTCTTGGAAAAAGTTCTTGGAAGCCTTAAGGCATGTTTCTCGGAAAAATTTTATTGAAAGCCCAATTTTTTTCTCATGAGACAAAGCATATACTTTTCAAATATAATTAAAGGGGATAATTGAAAACAGGAAACAGTCACAAAATATTACAACTTCGGCAATGAGGACTTTTTATGGTTGAGTCAATATAAAGAAATATTTTTCATAAATTGCTGATTTTTCTAAAAACCATAACGAGTGGCAATGAGAGTGACACAACAGAGCCGGCTGACGACCTCTGCGCTCCATTCGCTCCTACAATAATATCAAGGAATTCAGAAAAAATATTATTTGGGTTGAACGATTATTCAATTGTTGGACTGACTCGCTGCACGAGAATTGCAATGCTACTATGAATTTTAATTGGATTCTCTCTTTGAGTTTTGAACAGCAAAAATGCTGTCTAAATAAATTATAGTATTGTTCTGGGAAGCCTTCGACAATTCGAGCTCTGTCTTGGGCAAAAGCGGTCTCGGTTTTGTGCTCTAATTGCCTTAGGCTTCCCATAACCATACTCTAACATATGCTTAGGACATAGAAGAAATGAAGGCTCTAAGAAAAAAGCTCTGTTAGATATTTTAGATGATAATTTAAAAGCTCTTATCCTCAAATATCTGAGCACTTAAGTTTGGGTCACGTTAGATGCACTTCATTGTTATTCAATTAGTTAATTAGTAAACTTCTACAAGGTCAGCGCAAATTTCACTTTTTGAAGCGACGTAAGTCAAAAACCTATCATACAATTATTCCAAAAATTGACACCAAAGAGACTGAGTAGCGTGACGCTCGTTCAACTGCTGAATGGTGGCAGTAACTGAAAAAGAAGAAGTTTAATGGTCGCAGGGATCGTTGATGGAGACGGAGAACATGGAAACATAGCCAGACCCAAAAAAGACATACAGTGAAAATTGTTTTTGACTTAAAGACAAGCAGATGAAGGCAAAAACAAACAACTAATTACAAAAATGACTAAGAATATTAAATACTAAAAAATGATAACGAAAAATAAAATGAATTTTTGAAGCTGCTTGGTATCTATACCCTCTGAGCTTGTATTAAAAATTGCCGATTTTAAATTAAATTCCTAGGTACAATTTCATATGCGTTTTCATTGAATATTTGAACTAAAAAGCAAACCAGTGCCAAAATTTTTTAAAAAAATGAAAAAAGCAAAGTTTTTTATTAATTTTTCTAATTATTTGTACTTAAGACTGCAAAACATTTCTGTCCTGCGAGAAGCTTCAGAAAAAAATTTCAAATTGGAATTGCAGAAAATTGGTCGGATCAATAAAAAGAGACGAAAACGAAGAAAAAATGTTTGAAATATTGAAATTGATATTAAAAAACTGAAGAGTTGCCGAGTTCTATCTGCTGATGTCCTCAGAACCAATGAGTTGCTATAATCGCTACAGCAAAAACACATAAGAGTTTTAAAAGGCTCATAAGCTATAAAAATTAAAATCGACCAAAATTTTTGAAAAT